>NC_088874.1:10780247-10984136 GCF_032884065.1 Artemia franciscana | reverse complement strand
GCCCTTCTCAGTCCAACTCGCCCAACAAACACTACACTGGTACGGAAATCTCCTTCTCATGTACCCCAACATTCCCGCACGAACGATTTATGACTTTGATCCTGTGTTGCACGGCAAGAAACGACCAAGAGGTTGTCTCCCAAGAGGAAGATGGAAGGACAAGACAGGTGCTTTCTTAGCCATGGCAAATATTCAGGAGGATATCCATATCCTTGCAAAGAGACCGGTTCAAATGGAGGCACCATGTAGCATAACTCTCGACGCCGGAAGCATTTCGGCAGGAGCATCAAGTCAAGTAGGTAAGGCATCTGCATTCATGTTTACAGTAGACGGTTTGAACTTTATTTTGTATGTATACGCGG
Source organism: Artemia franciscana (assembly GCF_032884065.1). Classification (NCBI taxonomy): domain Eukaryota; kingdom Metazoa; phylum Arthropoda; class Branchiopoda; order Anostraca; family Artemiidae; genus Artemia; species Artemia franciscana. The sequence goes on along the minus strand of NC_088874.1, from coordinate 10,983,774 downwards.
ATAACCTAATTGCCCATCGTCGGATCCTTGATGTTGGCAGAACAGGCAATCCCGATTTTCCCCAAGATTCAGCGTCAACGGCTTATTATCCGTGTCTAAAATATATTTCCGTCCAAACAAATAATAATGAAATTTTTCTAAACCAAAAACTATTCCAAGAGCCTCATACTCAATTTGCAAGAAATGAGTTTCAGCTTTTCTTAAAGATGTAGAAGCATAAGTAATTGGTCTTTTAGTCCCGTCGGGATAGGCGTGCAATATTACACTGGAAATTACAAGTGGTGATGCATCGGTAGCTATGATTACTGGCAACTGTGGGTTAAAATGTACCATTAACTTTTCCCCTGTTAACCTTTCTTTCAACTTTCGAAAAGCACACTCGCATTTTTCCGACCACAGCCACATAACGTCAGATTTCAACAAATCATTCAATGGATAGCATAAAGTCACCATTTAAATTTCTCTTAATAGTTCACCCTACCTAAGTATGAAAGTAATTCATCCCTGTTTCTAGGCATAGGCATATTCATAACTGCTTCAACTTTCTGTGGATTCGGTTCAATACCCTTGGCTGACAACACAAACCAAAATATTCTACATCAGCAAAAAACTCTCATTTATTTGGAGTCAAACAAATACCGGAATCGTGCTATTTATCAAAAACAGAAGGTAAATTCTCTAAGTGCTCAGAATCATTTTTTATGGTAATCAATAAATCATCTACTATATGAGCAGTGGGCAAACCAGACAAAAATTTGTCTAGGGTCTCTTGAAAAATAGCACCATTTTCAGAAATGCCAAAAGGCAAACACTTGTAACGGTATAGGCCTAAGGGAGTGTTCACAGTCACTAGGTCCTTTGACTTATCATCTAGCTCAATTTTTAGGTAAGCACCATTTAAGTCTAACTTAGAAAAATTTCGTCCCCCTTGCAAATTCACGAAAATCTCTTCTGTCGTAGGCATTGGGTATTCCTTTGGGTTTAGAGACGGTTAACTGTAGCCTTATAGTCGCTATAAGTTCTAACACTACCATTATATTTATTTACCGGTACAAGTGGACTGGCCCAATCACTGTAATCGACATTTTCCAACACTCCAATTTTCACAAGTTGGCTTAACTCCGATTCAAGTTTTCGCGGATAGCCAATGGCACAACTCGTGCCTTAAGAAAGTTCTGCTTCACATCCAGCTTTAGATTTAGATGTACTTTCACCCCCCTCACTTTTCCCAAATTTTCGGAAAACGGATCACTGAATTCCAATCCAGTTTGATTTCCTGTGGCCAATTTCTTCCAAACAACGATGGTCTATTTCCAGCAGCAACAATTAACGGCCAAATCTTACTTTTTGATTTGTACGCCACTTTAACATTAACTTCCCCCAGAATAGGGATGTTATGCCCACCATATACAATCAGCTTCCGATCGCATTTTTTCAGTTTGACACTACTTAGACAAATACGGGAAGTCTTTTCTGGAATTAACGACACGGCTGTGCCTGTATCTAGTTAAAAATCAAACTTAGACTTTCCCATTGTAAGTGCGACAATAATTTCCGGTGACTTACCACTTATAGAGAAAATATTCCAGTTATCCTCGTTCGTAGGCTGCTTCAGATCAGGAGTACTTGCCGAATCTGTTTTCTCCTCCTCGGATTTTTCAGTTTCCACCACATGGCAAACTTTGCACTTATATTTTTGTTTTCTGGCAACACTGTCAAGCTTGGATCGACATGCTGCTGCTATATGCCCTTTTTTCTTACATTTGTGGTATTCCACTTTGTGGAAATAACGGTCACTGGGCTAGTGAGGTTTCTTTCCGTACTGGTGGCATACATTGTTCTCAGGAATTGCATTTGCTTTGGTGAATTTGTGAATTTTCGAGGCAACTCCATTCTTGATAATAATTGCTTCAAATTCTGCAGCCTCCATACTCGTTGTGATCTCAATTGCTCTACTTAAGGTAAGATCATTTTCAGTTAAAATTCTTTTCCGCATGTCACTCGATACAAGGCCACACACTAAACGATCTTGAAATGCTTGGCTCAAGAATTCGTCAAAATCACAAGTTTCAGCCAAGTGTTTTAAATCCACAAGGTAATTATTTACTGATTCACCCTTCCTTTATGACCTTTGATGAAAATTGTAGTGCTCCACAATCACAAGTTTTTTTCAGGTACAAATTTTATTTCACTTTCCTGACAATGTCAAAGAAAACTTTTTTCCAACGGCTTTTCAAGTGCCAGAAGATTTTTTATCAATGTGTATATCTGCACATCACACGAAGATAATAGAACGACTCTCTTCTTTTGTTCTCTAGTTATATCTTTTGCAAAAAAATGTTGCTCGAGTTGGTCCAAACAATCTGCGAAGTCACTATTTCCATCGAATTCATTCACTGTTCCAAAAATTTGATATTGGGCACTTTGCTCACTTTTCGCAATTTCTCTGAATATACATCCTCTGATTATATACTTTATTACAACTTTATATTCTTGATATAATTTTGTCCTTTTCACAATATCCTCGCCATAATTTTGCTATTTTCGTTTAACCAATTTTGTTATGTTCGTTTAACAAGCATTTATCTACAGAACTTTACAACGCAGGTATAGGTACTCAACTCAAATAAAATGAATGGCGCATAGCTGTTATTTGTAATCAGCGTATGACTCATACAACAAGGAAGAGAGGAATTTCAAAATAGACGCTTGCACAAAGAAACAAATGAAACAAACAAAAAGAAACAAATAGAATATAAAAGCAATGATTAGCTTCTCTCAGCAGCACAAAAGCAACTCAGTTACTTCAGGAATTCGGCATTTACATGGCAGTTACTGCAACAAAAGATTGATTGATGAATACAAAAAAGCCCTTCACAAAAAATTCATAAATTGATAAAATCGTTCTATTTTCTGACACAAAAGGAAGCTATAATGTATCACGAGCTCCCCAAGTTCTTCCAAATAGAGCTATGCACTGCAATATTAAATAAATTATATTAGATAAATAAAGGGGCGTTTCCCTGGCCACTCAATTTGTCACCTGTAGGCGGACAGTATAACATCTTGCAGATATTAAAGCTACCTAAAGGTAGGGAGTCACAGATCAAGGCAAGAACCAGTGTCTGGGGGCTTATATATAGATCTGCAACACCCAATTCTGGGGAACATAAACTCAGAGCGAGGTGATGGAGAGCCCCTCTAATGTGCACCGGGCAGGTTCCATTGGTGTAAAGATATGTTCTTGTAGTTACAAATCTTCTCCCAACAATGAGATAAATTTCTGGGGGTGCAGGTCACCATAAGGGTATGCTTTTGGTATTTGATATGGCTGTCCCCTGCTAGGGACGGAGAGGATTGGCTTACCACCGTCCTTAAATAAGCTTAGAAAACTTCTTTCTTCGTAAAAGTAAAACGAAACAACACAAACGATTAAGAAAGAGAGCAAGTGGTAAAGAGTTCGGGCAACTGACGATAGCCTTGAGATGTTAATTATCACATCCAGGGAACCAAATAAAATACCAGGTCAGGGGTAACCAACTACTTCGTGATGAAGAATCATGCAAATATAGAACTTTTAAATACTTTGATAACTCCAACCCAGGAGGCTGTGTTATCCCTGAAATCTATTTTATCTATTGGAACCCAGAACGTTAGAAAGCTTGGAAAACAAGGCAAAATTCATCTATTTCTCAATGAATTAAACTGATATAAATAAGATATCGTGGGATCCTTATCTAGTATAGCTCAAAAATCAATTATTTCTGCAACATCTCTGTCAGAAAATCTTATATTGCCATTAATAAATGGATCATCGCTCAATTTCACAATCTTCCAAGTCTCCAGACCGGATTCCAGTAAGGTAGATGTTGAGTTGAAAAGTTTTACCTTCAAATAAAAAGCCTAGTTATCGCAGTTGTATAAAAAGACCTTTCTATTTTAACTGGAGACTGCAGTACTATTATTTTAACAGCTGTTGTTGTAAATAAGGGTTTTATAGGTTTATTTGGCCTTGGACAAATTAGCTAGAGGGGAGAATTCCATACTGAATTCCACAGAGACAACGATCTTACAATTACTAACACTTTCTGTTAACACGGAGAAAACAAAAAGGCGAAATGAGCCTCTCCGGATGGAATAACCCGTTATATTATTTATTAAATTCTCGTCAGTAGGCAGTGGATATCGAAAGTACTGGATACTCTTACCTTGTTGCTGGTGACTTTGACAGCATCCCTTCTTACGTCATGACAATATTTAAGATGCGCATGAAATTACACTTAAAAACTAGAAAAATCAGCCATTCATTTTAAAACCCATATCCTCAGAGACCCTAAGACCCAACTGACATACATCTTGTAACTTTTTGTATAATATTAGATCTTCTCTAGAATACACCTTTAACTCTGTATAAACAGGGCATTGACAAAATGGTCACCAACTCCTCTACAGTCATGAACAGCGTTACAATTTCTAATTTACCACCAAAAAAGGACAACAAAAGGCTTGGATAATCGACGAAATTACCTTATTATGTGTTAAGAAAATCCAACACAATAATAAGTCAGACAGACAAAGCAGGGACAGATATAAGTAACTGAAGATCACTGTAGAAAGAGCTACCCAAAATCAAGCTTAGTAGATAAAAAGACAAGAGGGGAGAAAACCTTGGTTAGTTTAGCAGAGATAATAATATGACTATTACTATAACTTCCTTCAGGCACAGAAGACACCAAAAGGCTAAATAAACCCTTTTTATGGAAAAACCTTTAATCTTATTGATTACGTTCTCGTGAGAAGGCAGGGAAAATTGTCCTTGTTGGATACTCCTATAATTGATGTTAATCATTTTGACAGCAACTCTTCCCTAGTCATCTCTGTATTAAAGATACGTGTTAAATTATACGCAAATCTGAAAAATTCAATCCAATTGTTTCAACAACACCCTCTCCTCAGAGATTCTGAAACCTGTGGGACCTACATCTCGTAACTCTCTGGAAATATACTTGATCTCTCAAATACTCCTTTAAATTTATTTAAACAAGATATTGATAAAGTGGTCACTAACTTCTCTACAGTAATGAGCAACCTCCTTATTTATATTTTAAAATCAAAAAGCGTAAATAAAGCCGTGTCATACTTAGTTCTTTGGGTATACAGGGTAAGTTCACACCCCAAAAGATTGACTCAATTTTTACTTCGTGAAAAAATTTTCAGCAATATCTGAAATGTAGCCACGATCTATACCAGCTCTTAATGAACTTCAAAATCATTTGATCTTATTTGTAAAATTAACCCTTGGATATCAATAATACGTACTCAAAATTTACAAGTCGTGTCAGGACTATTGAAGGTCTCACTGAAAGCTTCCAAACGTCCTCAGGTGTCCTTCAATGATGTACCTAGTCCCCAAAAGTGTTCAATCCCTTCCTTGCAGTAGTTTTATTTCTGGTGAAAAACTTTTAGCACACGATTAGGAGGTTTCTTGACAGACAAGCAAGCTTATAGCGGTGACATCGACGTTAAAATCAAGCCTATATGCTGATCACAAAAGCCGCAGGATGCAACTAACCCAGAACTGAAACTTAACGAACAAAGCTTGCGGTGGGTCGAACATTTTCAATATTTTGGATGTATAATTACCAATGACAATCATGAATCAAAAGAAATAAAATACGGCTCGCCATTGCCAGTTGTAGTTTCCACAACCCTTTGCCCATATGGAGAAGGAAGGATTTGTCATTAGGACTTAAGACAGGTCTTTGCGACGCGTTGATTACCCCTATAACAGTATACTATTGTGAAATATGGACATTGAAGGTAGATAACCAGAGATAAAATGCAGGGTTTGATACTAAATGTCTCCATCACAATACTGGTATTACTTACCTTTGCCAAATCTCAAACTTCAAACTCTTTGACAGCCTCAAAATCAAATCAACAATCATCAACAAGATCAAACTGCAGTATTTTGGTAGGTTTACCCAAGTAAAACGAATGAGTCAGTCCATTTCTCAAAAATCACCTTTGAAGGCAAAATTCACGGTTCTCACCCTCGTGGCTGCTTCAAAGTGATGGAAGGAAAGCTTTGAATCGTTTTTCCTTCCCAATCTTGTTTGTCTAGCAATAGACTCTGAAGGCTCTGAGGCATACATAACACAAATCCGTGAAATTAGGAGGACCGAGACCCCAACAAGACATCTGAGGACAAATGAGACTTAAGTCAAACATGTAAAGTAATCTTTCACATAAGCTTACTGCAATATATTTTCTAACGTCCGATTAAATTGAAAAAATAAAGTCCTAAAATTGGCAATCTAAATCATTTGAAAATTTTGATTGAGCCAGTGCAATTAGATCATGCAAGCAGCAATCTTCAAATGAATTACCTTTGGTTGCTACTATTTCCTGGGGAAAATAGAGGGATCTGCAGTAAATGCAAGCAACAAGCAGTTTTAAAGGGTTCAAATAGCTCATTTGTAACAGTTACTTAGTTTCGACTATCTTCTAGTCTAGCTCCAAACGTAATTTTATTACATCTATATATATAAAAATAAGTTGTATGTATGTTTGATGACTGACGTCATTAAAAAGATTGAGCCTTATGACGTCATGTATGTATTTTGTATGTATGACGTCATTATAAGTAAATAAGGCTTTATATATGACGTCATTATAAGTATATAAGGCTGGCGATTGAAAGATAATATTTAGTATAAATCCTACAATGGCAGAAAAACAGCCATGGAAGCGGCTCAAACACATAATACCAAATGGCTTGCGGCTAAAGAACGTAAAACCACGCAGTTAAATGAAAATCAACCTGGACAGCGAGAATCAAAACGTATCAAAATTGAAAATAATAGCGATGATGATTGGATTTGGGATTTTGACTTGGATAAGGTCATCAATGCCTACCAGATTTTAGTTAAAAAAACATAGGTTCGGCGATATGTATTTCATAGTGACAAAAGACGCGCCAAGGTAAAACAAACCAAACAACTTGAAAATGATAATGATGATAAAAACAAACGAAGTTGAAAGGACTATCTTTTCTTTTCCACAAAAATAATAATTGAGTGCTTCTGTTCAAAACAGCAATCAAATTGATGCCTACTGATACGCGTAAAATTTTTATTTCCGCTAACAAAGCGCCTACTGCTGAACATGTGCGTGGATACAATGCTCCAACTCTCAACGAAGTGGTAATCGTTATGGGCGGTTATCAGTTCTTACCTCGTGATTTTATTCCTTATAGGCGAAATAACCAGTTGACAAAAATTGCTGAAACTCATCGATGCTACGATGCCCTACAATATCCTATCATTTTTGAGATGGAGCCGACGGCTATAACTTTAATATTAAATTGATAAATCCAGCCACTAACAAAGAAATGGATAAGAAATACAGCGCAATGAAATATTATGCCTATAGATTAATGATTCGTCATTTATTACATTTACATATAATCCATCTTGGGATTACGTAAAACAGCTTTTACATACTAGACAATCGCTGGTTCATAGACATGATATTGCAGCCTGTGTCTTCCAGCAAAAGTTGCTCTCCTTCATCTCCTACAGAGTAATGGAGAAATAAAAATCGCAAATGACCGAGGATATACTCCACCGAATACAGCTAGAGAAGTCAGATATGACCTTCGACTTTACAACAGAAATTTATAACTGCACTTTAGTTATGATTGAAGATTTGTGCCTATCTATTGCAAACAAACGTCTCAAGCATTTGAGAATGCCTTCACCTAATCGTACTGTTTGATTTCTACATGTGTAGAATGGGATCGTGAACAAATGTACAAACAAATATTTCTAGGTTAATGTCTGAACAAAAGGGCATTTATGATCAGATAATGCATCGTGTCAATAACCAAGTAGGAGAAACCTTCTTTTTGGATGCACAAGAGGTACTGGTAAAACGTTTCTAATTAGATTGATTCTAGTATCAATTCAATCCAAAAATGACAGCGTTGGCCCTCTCTTTGTCCAGAATAGCTGCAACGTTGCTGCCTGGCTGGGAAAACTATTCATTCCGCTTTGAAATTGCCTCTGAACATAAAATCTACAGAAACACCCACTTGCAACATTTCCAAATCTTCTGGGATGGGTAAAGTATTGCAGCAATGCAAACATATTGTTTGAGATGTGTGTACAATGGTGCACAAGAATTGCTCAAGACTCTCGAGTGATAGTTGAAAGATTTGCGAGGAAATTCTAAACTCTTCGGCCGCTCATTAATATTGCTTGCCGGAGATTTCAGACAAAGCATTATCTGTTCTTCCAAGATCCACACCTGCGGATGCTTGCCTGAAAAATTCTTATTGATGGACACACGTAAATACATTAAAATTAACTTTAAATATGCTTGTCCGATTGCAAAACAATCACTCTGGTGAAAAATTTTCAGGTCAGTTGCCGACAATGGGAAAAGGAATGATCCCAGTTGACTCAATTTTAGGACGTATACAACTGCCTCCTAAATTCTGCAATTTAGTGACGTCAAAAAATGATTTGGTTGAAAAAGTATTTCTGACTGTTCTAACCAATTATAAAAATCATAAATTCCTAACTGAACGAGCGATTCCGGCAACCAAGAACAAAGACGTCCAAAAATTTTGACAGGGCCTTTTGAGGTTGAGGCTGTTCTTATTCTTTGCATTCCAATGATTCCAACCACCTCTTTAATTTAAAAGATTGCAATTCCCAATTCGATTAGCAACTAAAAAAATATAAAAAACTGAAAAAAAAAAATAAAAGAGGAAAACAGAGAAAAAAAAAGAAAAAACACAGCTCAATGGCAATCACTTAAAAAAAACTAAAAAAAAATTTATTACTAATTTTATTATTGAATACTTGATTAATATAGGGTGGTAAAGAAAATGGAAAAGAACTATCTATATTCACAGTTGGGACACAGGAACACAATAACAATGGCGCGAAACTAATACTGCACGTAACGACTTGCGTGCGGTGGGGCTTGGGGGGGGGAAGCAAAGTGCCCCACCAACTAGTATGTATATAAATGCGACACTGCTCACATATTTGTTTTTGTTTTTCCGAATAAAGGCTCCGAACGAGTTTTCTCAATGTTTTTGACCTGTCTAACTTGATTTTAAGCAAGATCAAGCAATAATTTTATATGTATCTATTAATATTTTTTTCTAAGGCGGCTCAATATTTTTTTTCAAAAAATTGACCTCCTTGGATGCCATTTAATATTTTTGTATATTGTCGTCTTTCTGATAGGCTTGTTAAAATTCTTTCTACGAGCATACTAGAATTTGAAAAATGAGAACTTGTAATTAGCAAAAAAAATTGTAGCCTTTCTATACAGTAGTCCATGTTAGTAACCCCGAACCTCTATTTTTTAGCTCACCTTTTCTTGTACTTAAAAATATATTTCTAATATCCTCGTAGGCTGAAATTTCAGTATATATATATATGTATGTATATATATATGTATATATATATATATATATATATATATATATATATATATATATATATATATATATATATATATATATATATATGTATATATGTTGTTTCAGAGTTGAAAGTGAAAACATGTAAAACCATATATCATATGAATACTATTAAACCATATCTGACAATAGCACATCTCAGACAAGGGATATTGTTTAACCCGAGGCAAGGCTCTGTTGCAGCAAAATGTCAATTAGATTCTTGCACTGTCCTGTTTTTAGTTTTGTTGAGCGATTTCCGAAAGTTGGAGTGAAATTTTACAAGATAATAAAATCGTGTTTCAAATTTTTCGGTCGCGATGATATTATTGTCACCTAAATTACATTGTATGAGGAAGTAGTACCCGATGAGCGATTTATCAGGCATGTAAACGATGAAGATAATGACATGAATATTGGCAAATTGAAGCACAAGCGTTGTAAGGAAAACCAGCAGCTACCAAAGTTTCTTATTTATGACCCAAAAGAAGTCCCAGTGGCATCTGAGTTAGTTAGAGCTTGCATAACTTCTGCGGTTAAACAAATGTGCCAAAAGCTGGACAATTTTATGTATTGTGTGACTGCTCAGCCCATCCGATCCCTTTCTATTAAAGAGAAGCCTGTGAGAATTGTCCAAACTCTAAAGTTTGCTCCCATTGTTGGGATGAGGGGCATGATAGTCCAAAGGCTGCTCTCTCTCAAAAGAAAATGAGATTTGCCGTATTTAAATCAGATACGCATCAGTGTTACTCCGTATGTTGTCTTAAAATAGAAAATACAGCTAACGAAGGCCATTAGCTTGTCACGGCCAGTGAGATTGAGGTCTTGATTTGTTCAAGAAATTGATATGGTAAAGTTTCAGAGAAGCTAACGCTGCTAAAAGAGATGTTGAGGAAATCGGATGTTTTGGGACTACAAGAACGTTTTTTATCCCAGGACAAGCTTACTAATGGCTTATTATTAAGTTCCCCAGCTACCCGAAGAAAAGTGCACTGCCACCCTCCTGGAGGTAGAGCGATTATCTGCAAATGCCCAGCCACACTTATAAAGAATGCGGATTGCTATATTAGTTTTCAGATGAGCAATTTTGTCGTGATTAACGTTTATATACCTAAAAATTACGGAGATCAGTCTTTCGAAACAAAGTTTCATACTGTAGTTTGACTTTTCGCTAAGTATATCAAGCAATCCGGTCAGAAGAACTCTAGCACTATAATAATTGTGGACTTTAACGGTAATTTGGCAGATGAAGTGTTTTCGCGTGAAACACATCAAAAGTATATTACCTGAATGTTTTACCCTGCTGCAAAAAGAGCAACCGTATTTGTTCATTTCTACTAGTAATTTTGTGACAAACTTGTATCGTATATATATATATATATATATATATATATATATATATATATATATATATATATTATATATATATATATATATATCTATATATATATATATATATATATATATAAATATATATATATATATATATATATATATATATATATATATATATATATATATATATATATATATATATATATATATATATATAAATATATATATATATATATATATATATATATATATATATATATATATATATATATATATATATATATATATATATATATATATATATATATATATATATGTATATATATATATATTTGTGGAAAAGATAGTCCTTTCAACGTTGTTTGTTTTTATCATCGGTATCATTTTCAAGTTGTTTGGTTTGTTTTACCTTGGCGCGTCTTTTGTCACTATGAAATACATATCGCCGAACCTATGTTTTTTTAACTAAAATCTGTTAGGTATTGGTGACCTTATCCAAGTCAAAATCCCAAATCCAATCATCATCGCTATTATTTTCAATTTTGATACGTTTTGATTCTCGCTGTCAAGGTTGATTTTCATCTAACTGCGTTGTTTTGCGTTCTTTAGCCACAAGCCATTTGGTAATCTCTTTGAGCCGCTTCCTTGGCTGTTTTTTCTGCCATTGTAGGATTTATACTAAATATGATCTTTCAATCGCCAGCCTTATATACTTATAATGACGTCATATATAAAGCCTTATTTACTTATAATGACGTCATACATACAAAATACATATATGACGTCACAAGGCTCAATCCTTATAATGACGTCAGTCATCAAAGATACATACAACTTATTTATATATATATATAGATGTAATAAAATGACGCTTGGAGCTAGACTAGAAGATACTCGAAACTAAGTAACTGTTACATATGAGCCATTTGAACCCTTCAAAACTGCTTGTTGCTTGCATTTACTGCAGATCCCTCTATTTTCCCAGGGAAATAGTAGCAACCAAAGGCAATTCATTTGAAGATTGCTGCTTGCATGATATAATTGCGCTGCCTCAATCACAATTTTCAAATGATTTAGATTGCCAATTTTAGGACTTTATTTTTTCAATTTAATCGGACATTAGAAAATATTTGCAGTAAGCTTATGTGAAAGATTACCTTACATGTTTGACTTAAGTCTCAATTGTCCTCAGATGTCTTGTTGGGGTCTCGGTCCTCCTAATTTCACAGATTTGTGTTATGCATGCCTCAGAGCCTATTGCTAGACAAACAAGATTTGAAGGAAAAACGATTCAAAGCTTTCTTTCCATCACTTTGAAGCAGCCACGAGGGTGAGAAACGTGAATTTTGCCTTCAAAGGTGATTTTTGAGAAATGGACTGACTCATTCGTTTTACTTGGGTAAACCTACCAAAATACTGCAGTTTGATCTTGTTGATGATTGTTGATTTGATTTCGAGGCTGTCAAAGAGTTTGAAGTTTGAGATTTGGCAAAGGTAAGTAATACCAGTATTGTGATGGAGACATTTAGTATCAAACCCTGCATTTTATCTCTGGTTATCTACCTTCAATGTTCATATTTCACAATAGTATACTGTTATAGGGGTAATCAACGCCACACAAAGACCTGTATTAAATCCTAATGACAAATCCTTCCTTCTCCATATGGGCAAAGGGTTGTGGAAACTACAACTGGCAATGGCGAGCCGTATTTTATTTCTTTTGATTGGTGATTGTCATTGGTAATTATACATCCAAAATATTGAAAATTTTCGACCCACCGCAAGCTTTGTCCGTTAAGTTTCAGTTCTGGGTTAGTTGCATCCTGCGGCTTTTATGATCAGCATATAGGCTTGATTTTAACGTCGATTTCACCGCTATAAGGTTGCTTGTCTGTCAAGAAACCTGCTACTCGTGTGCTAAAAGTTTTTCACCAGAAATAAAACTACTGCAAGGAAGGGATTGAACACTTTTGGGGACTAGGTACATCATTGAAGGACACCTGAGGACGTTTGGAAGCTTTCAGTGAGACCTTCAATAGTCATGACACGACTTGTAAATTTTGAGTACGTATTATTGATATCCAAGGGTTAATTTTACAAATAAGATCAAATGATTTTGAAGTTCATTAATAGCTGATAGAGATCGTGGCTACATTTCAGATATTGCTGGAAATTTTTTCACGAAGTAAAAATTGAGTCAATCTTTTGGGGTGTGAACTGACCCTGTATACCCAAAGAACTAAGTATGACACGGCTTTATTTACCCTTTTTGGTTTGAAAATATAAATAAGGAGGTTGCTCATCACTGTAGAGAAGTTAGTGACCACTTTATCAATATCTTGTTTAAATAAATTTAAAGGGGTATTTGAGAGATCAAGTATATTGCCAGAGAGTTAAGAGATGTAGGTCACACAGGTTTCAGAGTCTCTCAGGAGAGGGTGTTGTTGAAACAATTGGATTGAATTTTTCAGATTTGCGTATAATTTAACACGTATCTTTAATACAGAGATGACTAGGGAAGAGTTGCTGTCAAAATGATTATTATCAATTATGGGAGTATCCAACAAGGACAATTTTCCCTACCTTCTCACGAGAACGTAATCAATAAGATTAAAGGTTTTTCCATAAAATAAGGTTTATGTAGCCTTTTGGTGTCTTCTGTGCTGGAAGGAAGTTATAGTAATAGTCATATTATTATCTCTGCTAAACTAACCAAGGTGTTTTCCCCTCTTGTCATTTTTTTTCTAAGCTTGATTTTGGATAGCTCTTTTTACAGTGATCTTCAGTTACTTATATCTGTCCCTGCTTTGTCTGTCTGACTTATTATTGTGTTGGATTTTCTTAACACATAATAAGGTAATTTCGTCGATTATCCAAGCCTTTTGTTGTCCTTTTTTGGTGGTAAATTAGAAATTGTAACGCTGTTATTTTGATGACTTTGGGGGTAAGGGCACTTTTGAGACTGGAGGCTCGCTGTTGTGCAATATATTTCCCACTTAATAACGGATCTAGAACTTTTGATTTACAATCAAATGAAATTTTTTTCAATATTCTATGACAACACGTTTGATACAATAGATCTTGGTAAATATTAAAGGCATATGAATTCAAAAACAAATAAAAAAAACAAGCCTTTTTGATCTTTCTTTCCATAAAAATTAAAAATTCCATATTTTGTACATAGAGGCTTGATACCTATAGATCAGAGTTTTCTGATATTCTGAATCAGATGGTTTTGTTACGATCAATTGATTTCTTATGTGTGTTTCCTCTTTTTGGCATAACTAGCTAAATATTTAATGAGTATATTTAATATATTTAATATATTTCTTTTTCATTTCTTTTTAGCTAGTTTAACATATTTCTATATTCTTTAAACCGGTAACAATTCTCTTCAGACGGATCATTTAAATATTGTTTATGAAGGGTTTTGCGGTTATTAACAGAAACAAGAAGTCCCCGTGTCATAAATGATTTTCTGGGCAAATGCTTATGCCGTGGCTCTTTCAACACAAGACAGAGCTATAACTCCTAGCAATCAAATAAATAAATGCCGAATACGCTGAATCTGATTCAACGTGAGCTTGAAAAAATTCATCCAACTGAATAAAATTTAAGCTTAATACCAGATCCGCAATATTTTTTCTGACTCATCTTGACGATTAAGCATGTATTTCGGTTCTGACATTATCTTACTTTTACCAATGCCTACATCAGTGAAAGTAGAAAAATGATCTGATGTTTAAAAAAATAGCATTTCTACGAGCTTTCTAACAATATTTTCGCGAGATACAAATATATTATCAATCAGAGTCATGGATGTTGGGTTTATCTTTGTGGGTACTCGAACTATAGGCGGGTAACCATATGATATACAGTTTTGAAGAAATAACAGATTTTTGTTATTTTGTAACGAAAGTAGATCCATATAGAAAACCCCAAGCATTATTACCGGTTACCGATGACGCTTCAACTTTGACAAAAGCTTTTCTAGTTCATCCATAAATATTTCCGTATCGCCCGAAGGGCTATGATATACCAACACCATTAGAATTTCCTGATGATCTAATTTTACCTTGAGACGGAATGACTCATATTTCTTCAACATGGAGGTTAAAATCAGGTATTTGCTAATAATGAAGTACTTGTCACACATAATACGCTAGGCAATCTTTCTTTAGCTTTTCACGGTTTAATACTTCTAATGAGAAACCCTGAATATCAAGCATTTTCTTACCTATACTCTCTGTAAGAAACGTTTCCGTCAGCGCTAGATCATCAACTTGATTATTTCTTCTAACAACTTTCATCATATGCTGTCTGTAATGACGGACTATTTAAGTGACCAGCCCGTAAGTCCAACTTATTTACCCTTTTCTAGCATTCACTTACATATCTGAATGATAATATCTACCAATAATGTTCTTTGTCATCTTAACCTAGATTTGTGTTTATCAAAGAATCCGGGCCTCCACTGATCCTTTGCAATTTGTCCCTGTCTTGTTACAATATTGAATGAGAAGGATCGGGTAATGCTACTATGTCATCGAAATTCGTAATTCGCTTTGTAGTTGACCAGATTTTGGCCATTATTTTTCAATCTACTGTCCGAAAATTCCGATTTCCAACTTTGTCTTTAGTAGCATTGAGGAGGTCTAGTCTCACTTTAGTCAAGGACTCAGAAATGAGAAGACCTGTTCCTTTCAATTTTTTTCTTTCACCCAGCACTATTTTTGCCATCCTTTCACTCTATTTTATCTCTCCTTTGTCTCGTTGCCAATCTTTCGAACATCACTTATATCGGCTATGCTGAGGTAACTAATTTCCAGCTTATTTTCATAATGTTCATAAGATTTGATGCCACAGTATGTGAGACGGAAAAGTCTTTCACGCCAAGTACGACCAGCTTTGTTGCTTTCGCTTCCTGTCTCAAAGAGTCAACCTCACACCAGAGCGAATTGACTGATTTTTCATATGTCAAGATCATTTTTTCAATTCACATTAGTGACTTATGGAACAGTTAAAACTTCATGTCGTATTCGATCTTCCAACTGTTGTGGACAGCTTGATTGATTTTTTCAATTTGAGAAGTCGCAATTCCTGGCATACTGTCCTTTAGTTTATCTACTTTTTTGTGATTTCAGCAGACACCGTTGTGCTAATATTGGCTTGATCAGACGCTATTTTGAGCGCTATTTTGATCAAGCGATTCTCGAAGCGAAGTTGCTTTACTCGAGACAGATCCACCCAGATCAAATTTTGAATAATTTATTTTGCCACTTTTAGTGCTTTTGCCACTGCCGGCCTTTTGTCAGTTTTGGCCACTTTATAGCCAGCATCGTGTTCCATTAGGACCCTAGCAGTAACAATTGCGAGTTTGTTTTTACCTCTGTAGCAGAGTTAATGGTACTTAACTTGACAGTCCTTAATTGGTATAACTTTTAATATCTTCACGGGCCAGCTTTTGTGGTGTGTTAAAACTGAAAAACACGATTGCAAACATCCTTTCCATCTGGGTGGGGACAGAAACTATCATTGACTATATTTCAATACTAAAAGGTTTGATTATGGTCCAAAAATACAGTAAATGACATATCTCTTCACGGTCTCTAAGTAATTCAATATATAATCCTTTTTCCACCACTGGCTCAGATTAAGTCCCTAATTAATTCAGAAAATAATCCTTTTTTCAACACTAGTTAATACTGAAATTAGTTCTTTTCACAGAGAATAAAAGTTTTAACAGATCGAAGACTAAATGAACACTGAATAGTGTTCATTTGTGTTTGATAAAAAAAGGAACAGAATTGATAATAAAACTTTTTCCACAATATATTTTTGAAATAAATGCAAAGAGTTACATTAAATCATAAATGAGCAGAAACAAGTCAATTAATCTTTCAGACCTGAAGCTACCAAAAATCACCATGTTAAAGAAATAAAACCCAAAACAAACTGAGACTTTAAAAAATAACCGAGTTAAATTAAAACAAGCAGAAAATTTTAGAGTCTGCTTTCGAATGAAACTCCTGTTCCCATAATTTTGCAATATCTGACATTCAAGCAAGAAAATTGAGTACTGTAATTTGTTTAAATTTGAAGTTAACCTGCTAATTGAGTAATGCTTTAAAGGATACTATCGATAATATTGGCAGTTTCTCTTAACGAATTTTTTACCTAATAGTCTTTTTCACACATGTTGAATTTTTTCGGGCATTTTCATTAAAAAAAATTCTTTACACTAGAGTATATCATTTATACTTAACTAAAATACCTAATAAGCACTACTTTTCATTACTCCTGTCAATTGAGACCACCATGCATTATGTTGCTGGCTCATAAAACGAAGAATATGCAATTGTAACTAAGAAAAATAGTAAAGAGAATACGTTTAACAAGCTTATAAAGTATAAGATATAAAGAAAAAAAAACATAAATTAGAGATAAGTGGGGATCCTACAACCAATCTCAAAGGGAAAGCCTGTTTATAGAGGTATACTTAAATCATCTAAAGATATTCTTAGGGGTTTTAATGTAAATCCATCGAGCTCAGACTTTACGTTCCCCATTGACAAATGCAAATTGGAATAACATTTTCTCTTTAAATTTAACCTAATTTCATTAGAGATAAATTTAAGCCTCTTTAAGGTATTTTTGGGGACTTTTAATGAAAATACCTCGTATCTTTTGACTGATTGTTAGATTTTACTGATCCTCTGTCAAAAAATTCTTTTTAACACCTCCCAGTTTTACTTTAAGCTTTAGAAAAAGTTTGCCCAAGCAATTCAAGCCACCATTGAAATAAGTGGCTGGTCCGTAAACACAGAAAAGCAATTCAAAGTAAAATCGTGGAATAAAAAAAAACATAAGAATAACGCAATATAGGATAAAATATAAGCAACAGCAACTATGAATTAAAGAATGGCGGGGATCCGAAAAACCAGTTCCAGGGGGTGAGTGTAGCCTCTTACTAGCGGTAAACTTAGCCCAAATTGAGATACTTTTGAGGACTTTAATGAAAATCCCACGTTTCTTCGAGCCAAGACTATACTTTTCCATTGCCAGGGAACACCTGAATTATATTGTCTCTTCAAATTTCAATTAATTTCTTTAGAGGTAAATTTAAGTCAAATTCAGATATTTTTGACGACACTTAATGAATATACCTCGTTTCTCTGATTAAGTATTAGATTTCACTCCTCCTCAGTTGCAACTTTGTTTTTAACATCTCCCGGCTTAACATTAAGCTGTAAAAAATGTTGGTCAAAACAATATATGCTACTCTACCACAATAATACTGAACCTTGAGCACTTTTTGACACCCTATCTTATCATTCAATGACATTTTTCATACATTTCCTTGTTAACAAGCTTGCATTAACCCCAATGTCTCATACTTTTTCAAGCCAGGCCTCCGTGATACACCAATGCAATTCCTGCCACCATGTCACGCTAGGAATGACCATCTGGTACCTTTCGACCTCTCCTCATCTTTCTTGAGACATTTTCCAACTATTTTCCTGTTAAAAATTGTACATTATATCCAAGCTTGCCACCCTTAATGTGATATACCGTATCGATTCAGGTCACTGTGCAACACTTTGAATAGTCCTCTACAGCCCTTTGGTTAGACACAATCACTGTCGGACATTAAGGTACGGAGAGAAAGAGACAAACACGCAAAGAGGGAAAACATCAAAACCCAAAATATGACCTACACACACACACGCGTACACACACACATACACGCTCATACACGCACGCACAAACACACACCAACACAGATACACACAAACACAAGAACACAATAACAGACAAACTCACCCACACACATTTACAGGCTAAATTATTTATCAAGTGTTTTTGTATCTTTCTTTCTCTTTTTAAGTGTTTGATCAATATTTGCTATTGTTTGATTGTAAGTGTTATCAATTTTCTTTCCTTTATACTTATATTGTAGCCTATTTCTCATTTTATGAGGGAATTAAAGAATATAAATAAATAAATAATAGAGATAATCCACGTTTATTATGTAATGAGCAGCTCCACGTATACAATCAGTAACATGGTCGTGATATAAATGAAAATAATTATCTACTATTTCCTTTTCCCAAACATGACAGCTTTAAATAGTTGAATTATTCCATTTTTCTCTTGATTGTTCTTGTGTAAAATCATGATCTCTCTGACTGTTTTCATTTTTATTGGCTATTTTCGTACACACTTCTGTTATGGTAGTTACAAAACGACCGCTAGCATCCTTGCCAAAGAATGTCTACTATTTTAATTCCTTTGATTGATTTCTTCATTATATGATTCAAAATTCGCTATGATAGAGTAAGGTATTTTCATTTGTTTAGCTATTTTTTAAATTCCGTTTCGAATTCCTATTTTTGGCTTAATTATATAAGGATCTTTAAAGTTTTCCTTTTTATAATATTTTTCGAAACTTTTGCTCTATTTATGTTTAGTAATTTGAGTTCTGAATCATCTACTTATATCTTTATTACAAAATAATGATTATCAAAAAAGAGTGAAATGATCACATTGATCTTGGTCTAAGGAATATGAATTTTATTTTTATTTATTTCAAATAAATAAGGTTTATTATTATATTTGTTTTACAAATTTATAAATATTTTGAATATCTCTTAGATAATTAGCAGTCTCTTGAGAATCCGATTTATTTTTATAGGGCATATATCTTGATAGTCAATCATAATCTATGTCATTTTCTGGGAGAAGATAAGTGAGTATTGCAAAGTGAGATAGCAAAAGCATTGCTATTATTATTTTCTATATTAATACAGGCCTCTTTTTTTCCAAATTCAGGCAATGCTTTATAACTACCTCCAACAGATTTTTTTTATCTTATCATTGATAATCAATTCCACCCACTTTTTTAATTTTTAAACAGGATCTGTGTTTATTTTCTATGACTAAATTATATATATTCCTGTGATTACTATTTAGATGACTTTGTTCATTGGTAATAATTTTTTTTTAAATCCAGTAGTAGCTATGATAATGATAATGTTCGACTTCTTCATTATCCTTCTAAGAATAAAATATTTCACTTTCTCTTAATTGAGCTCTTTAATTATATCTATCATTCATTTTAGTTTTTAAATCACTAAAAACAGAGTAAAGAAGTTGTCCAAAATCAGTTCCGTGTTCATTTATTGACATATTAACTGTAAAGGAATTTTCTCTAATCCATTGAATGCCTATATTTTTATCGTGTTCTTCTTCTTTAGATATATATTCTGGGATATTTGTTTCTCTGATTTTTTTCTCATTTATAAATAAATTCAAAATGTCAATATTCCAATCTTTCTTAAAACTCTTTCTAAATAGCAACAAACACCACACTGCCTTTCCATCACAAACACCAAAAAAAATGAAGAACAATAGAGAATTTCTATAGATAGTGGAAAACAAATTAGAATGAATATTTCGGCCCTATGTTCAAGGGCCATCCTCAGCAATACCAAAATATATAAGAGGAAACAACGTAAAACAGGATAAAATAAACAAAACTAAAATGAAAATTTTTAAAACAGTTCCAGCATCCTCACCGCAGCAAAGTTCAACCAGGATTGATAAATGAATTGTGATAAAACGAAGCAATTCATTGAATGAAAGAGATTGATTTAAAAACAGGTATTTAATGCCAGCCTTGCTGTTTTGGCTGCTGATACCACATGTCTATTTGTGACAGACTCTGTGTTAATATCTATTGTTTTTTTCTAATGTTTCGTAAGGTTATTTTTATTTAAATTTGTACATTGAGCATTTAGTGAATATTCTCCCAAGTCACCATTTAAGGGAATTATATTTTTAATCTTAGTTCTGATATCAATTGCTTCTAGAACTACTTGCTTTATGCCTAGGTAATTGCTAATAATGGTGGATTCCTCAACAAGTATTTTGTGGCTGGGATTTTTAAAAATAAGGCTGCTTCAAACAGAATCAAAAGAAACAGAAGTAATATTAGATTTCAGAGCTTTAGTGATATCATCCTATCACCAGACCTTAGCAAAATTAAGACATGGTAAATTATCGCTGATTTTAAGGGAGTGTCTTTCAGTCTAGGGTTAATTGTATTATTAATATAAATATGAGAGGATACCCATTTTTAAAAACTATGTCCGTGATACGGACTAGTTCGGCTGTGATGTAGGAATCAGAACAAATGTTTAGGGCACGATTGACGAAATTATTTGTAGATCAGATAAACTCAATTTTACTATTTACTGAGAACCAACACAAAACAACAGATATTCACATTTTAAATCAAACCACCCCACAGAAATTAAAAGAGCTATCGTAATACCTGTTGCTACTCGTGCCATAAATATTTTGTCCTGATTCCTAAATCACAGCTGAACTAGAATTTATCAGGGACATTCCTTTTGGAAATGGGTATCCTCTCTTATTTATTGAAAATACAATTAACCATGGACTGAAAAGACACTCCCTGAAAATGAACGATAATTTACTATGTGCGAATCCCGATAAGCCCCAAATTATTTAATTTTTAGGTGTTATTTTTCATTGGTTTTGTTGTACTTTCCGTGTTTTCTTTTTGGTTTTGGACTTTTCCTTGATTATATAATTTTGGTCACCCTGAAAAGTAGAGGCAGATGTTCTCTCGAAATATTTTCTATCTGTATTGTCTTCAGTAATTTGATTTTGGCTTTAAAACACTATTTTTATCTTTTTTCTTTATGCTATTAGTTACGTGAGGCAGAAGCCCAATTTACTATACTACAACCAATCCAATGAGCCACCTACGAAGTTTATGAGATCATCCTTTATGTATATATTATATGACCCCTGGTTATAACTTGAAACCCATGCCCTGAGGGCTTTGGGGGGAGTTTTACTCTTCAAATACATATTTTCAAGACATTTCTGTTACCTAGAAACAACCGGCTATCTAAAAATTTTGTTTGGATGTGTCGGATGTGTCGAGTATTAAAAGTGGAACTAAGCCTTTTAGTTTCCAATCAAATGAACCTATTTTGAATTTTCTATGACAAAAATGGCCAACTCAAAATCTCTATCAGATACACTCGGGGAAAATAAACGGTGTATGTGTGTGGGGTGGAGGTCTCCACCCTCGCATAACTCTGAATCTCTAAATGGGCACTAAAACTTCTGATTAGCAATCCAATCAGCCCCTTCCAAACTTTACACGTCCCCCTTTTAATATATACCTTTTATTCCCCTTGGGCATGCCTGGCAGTCCTTGCTTTGAGGGTCCTAGGGGGATGTCGTCCTCAAATACATAATTTCAGAATCTTTGAACTACGTTGAACAAAATGATTATTTAACCATTATAATGGTTTTTAAAAACTTTCATTGGATGGGTCTTGGGAGTTAAATGCCCTCTAATCACTTATGACTAATGAAAAGGGCACTAGGCCTTTCAATCTCGTATCAAAAGAGCCCTTTTCAAAGTTTCTATGACAACTCCTTGGATACGAAGAGATTTGGTCTAAAAAAAAGAATACATTTTGTCTTTCATTCTTCGCTTTGTTAGCACTATTACGCTTTCCATGATTAAAGATAAAAATGAGTAACGACCTACTTAATAGTAAAAAGTAAAGACCTACTTAATAATTTTATATATTTTTTTCCATATATGAAGGAGCTTTCCCCTCATAAGCCCTTCTCTCTTTACTCTAAAAATTTTCTATTTCTCCAAATTTTATAAGAAAGACTTCACAAACATTGTGGTTGTTAAATTGGAATAAAAGGCCTTGTAAAAGCAATAGAGATTTTACTTTAACGAGCAAGGGATTTAAGAGGGTAAAACCCCATTAGTATAGGACAATTTTTTTTCATTATATTAGTACTTTCAGTTGAAAAAACCTGTCTTTTGAAGTATTTATATCTGATTGTTAATCAGATCCCACCGGAAAAAAAATCCTGTCACCCTTTCCTCACCCCACTGTGAACCCACCGACACTCTTTCATACTAGACAATTCAAAATTATGCCTGTATCATGTACACAATTGTACACATTTTGTACAATGTAAAGATTGTTTACACTACACAATTTCAACAAACATAACTTGTGTTTTCTAGGTCACTCCTACGACACTATACCCCCCCCCCCAATCTCACAAATAATAATAAAGGTATACATCAAAAATATAAGTTTGAAATAGGAAGAATTAGAAAACAAGTCCCGAAGAATCATTTACGATAATTACTTAAAGGAATCACCACGTATATGAAAAGGGTTGCCCCCTCCCC
This sequence comes from Artemia franciscana, assembly GCF_032884065.1. Lineage (NCBI taxonomy): Eukaryota > Metazoa > Arthropoda > Branchiopoda > Anostraca > Artemiidae > Artemia > Artemia franciscana. The sequence goes on along the minus strand of NC_088874.1, from coordinate 10,960,690 downwards.
AAGACCTCACTTAAGTTTCTTAGTGAATTAAAAAAAAAACAATTATTCTAATTATACGGCCATTGTGTTTCAGGAATTATTCTTACAGAATTGAGAAAAAAAGTCAAGACTTTGGTGTTAAGAGTAAGGTCCTGAGGTGGAGGCAGCCCTTTTAATATAAATAAACTATTCTTTTTCGTTTTAAGTTTTGATGTTCCTCTTTAATTTAAGTTTTTTTCTTATTTCTGATCGTTTTTAAATAATACCAAAAAATAACCTACCTTTCAAAAAGTGTAAGAACTGTAAAATTGTTATCCACTTTTTTATGATTTCAGGAAGTATTTCTAGTCTACACTGCTATTATGACAGTTAAAAGTAACATTAAGCCCCAAAATGCGCAACATTTATTTCGTACAGGAGAGGGAATACCCATTTCTCATTCAATCCTTCACCTCAAGGTCACATAATCTTTGGAGTGTCATCATTAGATTAGAGCTTGAGAGCTCTAGTGCTTTTTTGAATCTGACAACAGCAGGCCATTTGTGGATGATATTGTTTGGGGAGGGAGAGCTTTTATTTACTACGGGGGTAAGTTCCATAGGGGAGGTATTTTCAGTGGAGTGTATTTTTCAGGTCTTTTCTCAGGAGGGGTGAATTTTCTTTGGAGTGTATTCTACGGGGAGCTTTTCTAGGGGAAGGGGGGAGATTTAAAACCAGCTACCGCTCTCTAAATCATTTAGAGTCTAAATTGAATTATGCTAAAAATATTCTTTCTGTATTGGTTTTCCAATTAAATTTATTGAAAATATCATAAATAAAGGATTAAAAGACAAAAAAAATTCCCCTTATTTATTTTCACTGAAAATTGAAACCAAAAACTCTCCAGCTATACCAAACAACGCAAAACTGAACGACAAACTTGGACATAATCTTTAAATTTCTTTCAAAAATGAACTTGAAGTTGAGCATTTTTTCAATTTTGCAAATATTAGAACTGACCCTATAATGATTTATGGTGTTTACGCGGCCCCTTGTCCACCAAGGAAGTTTCAAATTGAGAGAACCAGTCAAAAGCCATGAGAATGATTGCTAGAACACGATATTTTAACAGATAAATCCCTGATATTTGGAAATAAAATAAAAATGGCAATTTTGATTCTGCTTGCCCAATACATTCTTGACAATCCAAATTTTTTAGTTTTTTTGAGGAGGCAACTTAAATATCTAAGGCCAATGGATTACCCCATTTTCTTAAGGACCCAATTGAAATTAAAAAAAATACATAAATGTATTTTACATTTAACCTTTAAATAGGGATACTGCTGATATTCCAATAAACCCGGATTAGAATAGCTTCATATTAAAAAATACAAATGACTTTTCTCTCTATTTAAATTAAGATCGTCTGATTGTTCTGTTATTCTATAAACAGAAAATTTGCCCAATATAATTGGTAAATAGTATTTCATTTATTCCGGCTGTTTTTAGTCTAGTTGTTGGATTCTGATTCAGTTTTTCTTCTACTCTTCTTATTTAATTGAAAATATCTTTTTCTTTCTCTTTGAGCACTAAGGAAAGCTTGAAGGAGGTCCTTGTCAAAATATGTGTTGATTTTTGCTTCCGTTCGTTGTTCTAGCTGACCCTACCCTTGTTTTTTTTCGGGTGTTTATTTTTCTTGTTCAGGATTTTTTTGTTCGTTTTCAATCCTTTTCTCTTTATATTCAACCAAATTTTATATTTTATTCTCTCTTTGTTATTCCATTGCATATCAAGACATCTGACCATTAATGAGAAATGTTCAAGGCTCCTGATGATGTACTCAAGTCTGAACATAAGTATTCTTGTGTATTCTTGTCCAAAAGCCTGCAAGTTTATAGCATAAATTAATAATTTGGAAAAAGCTCTTGTCAAAATATATTTTCGTCATAAGCCACATTTCTCTTGTCTTATTGGTACAAATAATTGGTCCGGTTAATTTCAATCGGATTTAGGAAAAACTTATTTTATCGATTTCACTGCTCGTCCGCGGGGATTGTTTTTGGTCAGGGAGGAATATCCGTAGCGAAAAAGTCTATACATTACTAAAGAACAAATTATTCAATGTTAGCTCACAATTAATTTTTTTACAATCCTAAAATCAAATTTTTCTAAATAAAAAAATAATGAAAAGTGAACGATGCATTAGCAAAACATCACAGACAACATCACTGCATACTGACAGAGTCTCTTCTGATATATTTACAAGACAATGGAGCCTAAGAGCCAAAGTATTAGTTTTTTTTCATTTTAGATCTTGCCATTAAGGATATATGAATCTCATACATACTGTTTCTATATCAATTTACCTTGCATGATGTAAGGGAAATTTGAAGGAAATACTAGTCTTCCTGGTCTCTGAAAATAATTTCCAACCAACCCATTTTTATAACAGACATCAATAAAATTTATATTTATGGATCGTTACTCTTGGGATTCCAACCTATCGTTTTCCCAAAGCCTAAACACGCTGTTAGCTCTCTCACCAGTACCATTTATTTTTTATGCATAATATTTTTTTCACGCAATCAAAATTTTTTACGGAATAAAATTTTTTTACGCAATCAAAAACTGCGCATTGCTATCTCTTTTTTCATTCAAGATAATACTGGTTTCTTTAGTTAGAGCTGCATTATAACTTATGATTAAGTTATGCTTTATTAAAAGTAAGCACTCCTTTTCAATGAAAGTTAAGAGAGAAATTTAACCTCTGTCAAAAGTAAATTAGCTGTTGATATATATATATATATATATATATATATATATATATATATATATATATATATATATATATATATATATATATATATATATATGTATATATATATATATATATATATACATATATACATATATATGTTATAATTATATATATAATAAGAACTAACTGAAAGTGGGAAGCCACAATTAAATCTAAAGCGAATCGAAATTATTCCTTATATGAGGGAGGGCTACCTCTACCTCAAGCCTTGCTCTATATGCTGCAGTCCTGAAGTTCTTTTAAACCCTCCTCATTGAATTACATATCGTAATTAACTAAAGAATCTGAAGAAATTGGGGTAAAACGTCAGTCTTTAGCATAAATATTAGGGGTCGAGGAAGGGGAGGCATCTATCCATACCGAATAATTTCTTTTCGCAATAAGTTTTAATTTGATCCTTCCTTCCAGTTAAAAAAAATAATAATTATCAAATTGATTTTTGACTGGTTTTTAAACCATTCCAAAAAATTCTTTTGCTTGCCTTTCCCTCACTGTTTGACATTTTCCTGAAAAGTTCTTCTCAGAAACTTTTCTTCCCATGAAAAATTCAAGGCGGCTCATTAAAATGAGCCCCGTCCATATAGAGGATATAAAATTAGCTCATAATCATAATCTATTTTCTGGTAAAAGGTACAAAAGGTGAAAGAAAAATTTATTGCGTTAAATTTTTTTGAAACAGATCCTACAGAGGGGAAACCATGCCCAACAAACACCATTATGATCATATACAGGGAGGAGGCAGATTTGTTTTGTTTGTAAGCCCGTCTAAGGCCAGCCTCCCAACCAAATAAAATTTCCCCTAAAAATGTGGAATTTTCTGGTCTCATAGAAAGATGTCTAAAAGTTTTGAGTTGACCTGAGTAGTAAGAGGTCTATACGACCGACCATCCTAGAAAAAATTACTTCCTTATGTCATCCCAGATGCCTACACAAATCAAAACATTCCCAGCGAAAATTATTTATTCGATCCAAATAACCAGCATGGAGGACCGGTTGTATCAATGCCTTTCCCGATAGAAAACCAGACGTATCAATTCTTGTACCTCTGGAAAACCAGTAGTATCCGTACCTATACCACTGGAAGAGTGTTTTCTTGTTGCCAGGAGACTCTAAACCTGGATTGTCGCCATCTCCCATGTAATAATGTGCCCCTGACGGCATTCATTAGCCGAACTTTCAATTTCCCCTCTCTACTCTTCAGTGAATTCCTTCTCCGATATTTGAGGAATTTCTCATTTGATATTTGACTGCTATAAGATTCAATTTTGTCTCTTAAGCATAACTGGATGATAGGCTAAAAAAAATAGCTATCAAATCGTTTGTTTTAACTAATACCTCTTGAACGTTTCGTAAAAGTTCCATAAGGAATTATGCAACCCCTTTCTCGTACAAAATACAGAGCAATTGTATGGATTCTTGACAAAGGGGATTACGGGCATTGATTTGTAAGTTTTACCCTTAGTAAGATGAAATATCAGTATATTACCTAAGGTCCTTAAAAAACTTTAATTTTAGTTTTTGTTAATAATGACGCATACGTTAATGTGCTTCTGTTAATATTGAATCATTAAGGAATTTGGGTTTTTCGTTTTCAGAAATAGGAACATATTTGGTTGAAATACATTGATTTTCTTAATAATATTAGACAAAAAAAATATAAATATAAAATATAAAATATATAAATATAAAATAAAAAATAAAATATAAATATAAATATTTGTAAACAATTTCATTATAGTAAGTGTAGGGTTAATATGGATATAGGTAGTTAACAGTTTTGAGACTAATGAACTTTCTCTACATCAGTTTGAGAACACCATTTCTTTCTTGTACCAAAAAATTTAAGCCAATTATAATTATTTCTAATAATTTTACCTTTTTTTTCAGAGACATGATAAGATGCCCCACTATGCGAGATATGGTGCAGACCCAAACTTTTTTTTAACTGATCCAAATAAATTTTTTCACAGGTAGTGATAGAGAATTTACTTATGAACTTGGAATTTCTCGGCAGTGGGCTACAACAGAAACATACGAAAATAATGAACATCAGAGTTTAGGCAAAAGATAAATAGGGCTATAACTAATTGACATCAGGAAAATTTTTGACAGAAAGGCAGACAAGAGTGAAAATACTGAATTTTTTTTGGCAAAAACTGAACAAAGCTAACAAAACTAAAAATCAGAGACATTATCCGGACAAATGCAAAACGACACAAGAAAACTGGACATTAGAGAAATTTTTAGCTAAAAGTGAAACAGCTCTCAAAATGATGTACGTTAGAAAAATTTTTTGGCTAAAAGCTAAAGATAAAATAACAGACACAAAAAAATAACAGATTTAAAATGATGGACTTCAGAGACCCTTTTGGCCTATTTCTAAACCAAACTAAAAATAAAAGACATCAAAGACAGTTGTTTTTTACTAAACACTAAAGAAGAATAACAATACTAGACATTAGGATATGTTTTTGGCTAAACATGACTAAAACGAATTTGCATCTGAGAAATTTTAGTCTTAACACTTAACCCAAATCAGAACTATTGATATTAGAGACATAGTTTGGCTATGAGTAAATCAAAATTAAAAATGATGGGTATGAGAGACATTTTTCGGCTAAATGCTGAACAAGACTAAGAATGGTTGAAACTAAATACTTTTTTCACTTAAATATAAACAAGACAAAAGGGAATTTCAAAGTGAGGGAAGCATGCAAACAATACTTTCTGTGGAAAGTCAGAGACGTGACCAATTTTTTCTTTGAAGTCAGGGACACGTGAATGTGAATTACAATTTATTTTCCAGTCTTAAGAAAATGAACAGGATTTCATATAAGGGTCAAACACAATTTTTTTTTCAGATCAGAGACACGTAAATAGAGTTTTCTTAATTCGGAGACATATTAATAGGATTTTAGGAAACAGAGAAAGATATATGAGTTAATTTTATAAATTCAGATACACGTGAATTGAAATGTCTAGAGGTTTTTGCCAAGGCCTGATACATATGAACAGGATTTAGGGAGTTTGAGAAACACAAATTGGTTGTTTTTTAAAAGTCAGAGAGGTAGATGGGAATTTTCAGTGGTTTTTAACTTAGTATTAGATGCATGGACATAATCTTTTCCAAAGTTAGAAATATGCAATTAATTTTTTTTTCAAAGGTCAAACACGTGAACAAGAATTTTTATTTTCAACAAAAAATAAGATGCCCAAAATATATTTGTCATTAAATTGTCCAACAATTATGTTTTCTTCGAGATTTTTTCCCTCGAAATTTGTTTCCTCATAATTGTTTTTCTTCAAGATTTATTTTTTCGTGATTATTTCTCCATTACTTATTTGATTCGAAATTCTCTATTTTTTTATTTTTACAAAATACGATTAGCTTTCAGTCTTGTTGCACAATAGTTTTTTTATTACTGTTTTTTTTTCTTAAGTCAGAGACATGAATGAGTTTTCTCTTTACTAAGAAACGTCAGTTGCAATGAAGGGGACTGATTTTCAAAAAAGTAATATCGGAAAAGAATTTTGTCAAAGTTGGAAAGCAAGCAAAAAGGAATTTTTCAGCCTTCAAAACTTTACTTACTTAGACTTAGGTCGTCCCACGCCTGAAGGCGCATAAGGCAGCAACAGTTGTTTGCCAAGACGACCTGTCCTGAGCCCTAGACCAAAGCTCCTATGTCGAAGACATCGCCAACTTTGCTTCCTTCTCTAATATCCTGTCAATGGTCATTTTGGTTCTCCCTGACTTGCAGAGGCCAGGGGGTGTCCAACACCATATGTCACGAGGCAGCTTTCCATCACCCATAAGCACCTTGTTCCCAAAATACATCCATTGTCACTTTCTAATGACATTAAGCCTGGAGAAACGAGGAGGGTTGGTCAAAGGGCTCGTAACCCGCCACCGTAAAGACCAATTACTCAAGAAACAGCAGGAGAGAACCTCGGATTGACTTCTTCTTATTCTAAACATTAAAAAAGAATATTATTTTCAAAATTCAAACTCGCAAACTTGCTTAAAGTAAAACACACAAATATGAAGCTCGTGATTCAAGTTAATAAATCAGAGACACATAAACAGGATTTTAAGAGGTTTTCCAAAAGTAAGGCAAAACAAGTGGGATGTTTTTCAAAAGTTCGAGACAAGTGTATGGGAATTTTCAGGGAGTATTACCAAAGTCTGGTGCTTATGAAAAGAATTTTTCCAAATCAAGTACATACAGATTTTTTCCAAGGTCAAAAATGTGAACGAGCTTTTTTTCCAAATTCAGACAAATGAACAAGATTTTGCTCCTTAAAAAGATGAAAAAGATGTGTGGAAAAAGATAATCGTTGAAGATTTTTTTTCAATATTTTATTGTTCAAGATTTATTTTCTTCAATTTTATTTTCTTCGAATCTTTGTTCTTCCATATGTTATCCTCAAGATTTTTTCTGAGTTTTTTTTTTGTTCAAGATGTTTCTTCAAAATGTTTTCTTCAGGATTTTATTTTCTTAAGGAATTTTTCTTAAATCAGACATGTAAATAATTTTATTTCTATTTTTCAAAAATAAGAGATAAGAATGGTATTTTTTTTTAATGTCGTTCTTATCTCCTATCTCTTATCCACAAAACAATATTTTTTCTTTTAAAGTTTAGATGTACATGATTGGGCCTTTTTTTCAACACTGCGAAAGATGTGAGGGATTATTTAGTTTTAAAAAGTAAAACAAAACAGATTTTTTTTAGATTGAAAAACATGCAAAACAAAATGTATATTTAAAAATGAGGAAAGTGAAATAATTTTTCTTATGGGCTAGAGACACATGAGTGTTAACTAAAACGTTCTGACAAAGGTCTAAGTGAGATGAACTAGACTTTATTCCAAGAACAAACGCACCTACAATATTTTTCTTCAATAGTCAAAAACACGTAAATAAAGTTTTTATATGTCAGTGACATATTAGCAGGAGTTTTTAGGCTCTTAAAGACTCAGAGAAAGATAAATGAGTTGTTTTTCAAAAGTCAGACCCATGAATAAGGATTTTCAAAGGGGTTTTTACCAAAGTCTATGTCATATGAATCGTATATTTTCCAATATCAAAAACATTTAAACAATTGTTTTTTTTTGTCAAAGGCCAAATATATTAACGAGTATTATCTTTAAAATATTCGACAAAAGTACAAAATTTGGAGTCAAACTTACTGATCCTAAGAAAAACTAACCTAAGATCTGTTTTCATAATGTTACCTTGCTTAAAAATAAGCTATGCTGCCATCTAAACATTGCCAAATTAGATGGATACACTTTGGGTTTTAAGAAATTTTACCCACTATGACTGCCAATGAATATATGGCATTAGCAGACATGGCTGAAAGAAATATTTTTGATGCTGTCCAATATTCAACTGATATTTAATTTTTATTTATCAAGAAAATGCAAAGAGGTTTTACTTAGCTTAGCAAATTCCAAAAGTGATTTTTTTTTTGTAGTAAAATATTACTTAAAAAAAAATAATGGTAATTTTTTATCTTCAAAGATAATTTGATGAAATTAAGAAAAAATATGTTCGATTGATGTTTCTCTTACTTAATTCCACTTTGGTTTTTTTTTAACTTAAAACCCCTTTGAAAAAAATTTCCATTCATCTACCTCTAACATTTGAAAAAAATTATTTTGTATGTTTTTAACTCTCTGAAAGAAATACTGTTTATATGTCTCTTACTTTCAAAAAGTAGAAATGAATCAATTACTTGTTTGACCGTTGAAAAAAATATGATATGTGTGTCTGATCTTGGAGTAAAATCTCTCTCAGAATTTGATGAAAGAAAACACCTGTAATTCATGTCCATGTTTCTCCAGCCCTAGAAAAAAAAATCATTCACTTGTCTGGCTTTTAAATAAACGTTTGGTTTCCCAAGTCTTTTGGACTTCAAAAATTTAGTGTTACTAGTATTTAAAATTGAATAAAATACCTTATACTTCTTTCTGACTCTTGGAAAAAAAATCCAAGTGCTTTTGACCCTAGAAAGTAAATTCTGTTTAATAATTTCTTAGCTATTTAAAAAAGTTCTATTTTTGTGCCTATTACATTTGAAAAACAAAATGAAAAACACTTAGGTAGCTGAATTAAAAAAAAACTAAGAAGAAAATCTTCAGGAAAATAACTAAAGAAAAAGCTTAAAGGAAAATATCTTGAAGAAAAAAAATCTTGATTAAAAATCATCTTGAAGAAAAAATCTGGAAGAAAAATAAAATCTTGAAAAATAATATAAGAAATCTATTTTTACGTTATTTATTTTTATGGAAACATCTCATTCTTATGTCTTACTTGAAAAATGAAACGCTCTCCGTGCCTTACCTTTAGAAGGAATTTGTGCAAGTTTCTGATTAGGAAAATCCTGTTCATATGCTTAAGACTTTTTTAAAGCCCCCTGAAAGTCTCCATTCACATGTTTCTGACTTAACTCTTTTATTTTCTCTGACTCTTGAAAACTTCTAAGAAACCTGTTAATGTGTCTCTGATCATTGAAAAAAATTGGATTGTAGGTCTGACCTTGGAATAAAATCTTGTTTATCTCTCTTGTACTTTGGAATAACTGTTTTATTTACATTTAATCTATCTCTGACTTTTGAAAAAAAAACTTTATCAACTGTCTGACTTAAGAAAAAATAATTTCTGTTTTGTATATTTTTCTTACTGAAAAAATTCTCTTTTGCTTAATTTTTTAAATTTGGAAAAAAAAATCAAATCTTTCTGTCTTAATTAAAAAGTCGAATCCATGACTTTTGAAAAAGAACTTTTGTTTTGTATGTTTCTTTGATTTAGATTAAAAAAGCGTTTTTGCGTTTCTTACTTTTGAAATAAATTCATTGAATTTTTTCACATCTTCACATCTTTAAGACTTAATCTAAATTTATTTAAAGACTTCACATCTTTAAGGAAAAAAATATAGAGGAAAAACTTTTTTTTTAAATCTTGAAGAAACAAATCCTGAAAAAAGCAAAATCCTGAAGAAAAAAAATCTAAAAAAAAAATATTTTGCACATTTCAAAAACATTTCAAAAAATCTCGTTTTTGTGTCTGACTTTCAAAAAATAAATCACAATTACGTTTATGACCCTTGAAAAAAATTGTTTTCTTGTCTATGACATGGTAAGAAAATCCTGCTCCTAAGTCTCATACTTTGGTGAGTACGCCGAAACTTCCAATTCAAGTATCGAAGACTTTTAAAAAACATCAATTTATTTTTCTTTGACTCCTTAAATCCTTTTTATGGGTCTCTGATTTATAAGAAAATATATTAGCTGGTCTTTTGACTTTCAAAAAATTTGTTTACGTGTCTAACTTTGATATAAAATCCAATTTATTTCTCACTGACTTTGCCAAGAACCCTGTTATTCATATTCACATTACTCTGACTTACAAGAAAAAAAACTCACCCATATGCCTTAAAACAGAAGAAAAAACATTCTATTTTGCATGTTATTGTCATTAAAAAAAATCTTTTTTGGCTTTTTTAGCTTTTAGTAAAAAAAGAACTTGAATGTCTATCATTCTAAGTCTAGTTCAGCATTTAGAATAAAAATGTCTCGAAGACTCATTATGTTTATAGTATTGTTTCGCTTTTAGTCAAAATATATCTATGATATCTCTTGTTTTTAGTCTTATGTCCGTTTTTAGTCTTCTTTAGCATTTATCAGAAACATGTCTTTAATTTTTATTAAAAATAGCCTTGTTTAGCTTATAGCCAAAAATGTTTTCCAATGCTTATCATTTTACTATTGTTTAGCCTTTAGGCAAAAATTTTTCTATGGTCCATTATTTTTAGTCTTGTTTAGCTTTTTAATAAGAAAATGTCTGCAATTTCCATTATTTTTAGTTTTTTTTTAGTCTTTAGTCAAAAAATGTCTTTAATTCCCATTGTTTTTAGTCTTATTTAGTGTTAAGCCAAAAAGTTTCTCTGATACTCATTATTCTTGGTCTTGTTTAGTTTTTAGCCAAAAACTGTTTGGAGTACCAAAATCTTTAATCTTATTATGTTTTTAACCGAGTTTTAGTTTTAATGCCACAAATGTCAATTACTCTTAGTCATAATTAGCTTTTTAGCCAAATATGTTTCTAATATTCCTTTCTTAGTCTTCCTTAGCATTTATCCGGAAATGTCACTAAAGTTTATTATTTTTAGCCATGTTTCGCTTTCAGCTAAAAAACAAATTTGAATTGCCCTTCGCTTTTATTTTTACTTAGCTTTTAGCCAAAAATATCTTTGATGTCCATTATTTTTATTTTTGTTTGGCATTTAGTTGAGAAATAGTGTCTTGGTTCCCATTTACTATAAATTTGTAAAGTTAATATAAGTGCAGAGGCATATTTTTTTAATATTTTTTGGGAATTTTATTTTACTGGTTTTAGCAAATACTAATCCGCAAATTACCATTATTTGAACTAATTTGCATTGGAACAAAAGAAAAGAAAAAAGTTAATTTTTAATTTTTTGGCAATGGATAAATGCACACCGAGTGGGTTTATGTGTGAGTTCATTGAATTCTTCATACATTATTAAGTTATGCTTGATATAATCTACTAGTTACGTATAAGGTATTTTGCGTTCCTTTATATATACTAAATAAAAAAAAAGGTTTTTTTAACTGAAAGTAAGGAGCGGCATTAAAACTTAAAACGAACAGAAATTACTTCGTATATGAAAGAGGCTGCTTCCTCATCAACACCCCGCTCTTTACGCTAAAGTTTGACTCTTTCTCTCAATTCTTGTTTTTAAAACAGTAAAAAACTTTAGCGTAAAGAGCGGGGTGTTGATGAGGAAGCAGCCTCTTTCATATACGAAGTAATTTCTGTTCTTTTTAAGTTTTAATGGTGCTCCTTACTTTCAGTTAAAAAACTTGTTTTTTTTATTTAATTTCTGAACGTTTTTGAATCAATGCATGTTTTGATTTTGGCTCTCCGCAGAGGAATAATCAAAACGAAATTTGCATTTTTTTTTGGTTATATGGCTTTCTCATAATTTTGATCGAATGACAGAGAAAAAAAGAGAGGGGGAGGAAGCCTAGTTGCCCTCCGATTTTGTGGTTAATTAAAAAGGCAACTAGAACTTTTAATTTTTTATGTATATTTTTATCAGTAAAAGATTTACGTAACATATAACTTAGCTTACGTAGAGAACTTTTGTATTCTCATATTTTTATTACATATATGAGGGGGTTCACTCCCTCGTCAGTACCTCGCTCTTTACATTAAAGCTTTAATTTTGTCCCAATTCATTAAGAAAGACCCCTGAATCACAAAAGTCGTAGAATAAATAGTTGAAATTACTGAAAATACTTTAGCGTAAAGAGCGAGGTATTAGGAGGAGGTGAGCCCATCATATGGGTAATAATTTTGGTTTGTTTTAAGTTTTAATGGTGTTCCTTACTTCCAGCTTAAAAAAACTTTTTCATATTTATTTTTTCATTGTTTTTTTTTTTAAATAATGCTAGTAAATCCTGCGCTCTCTTCATGGAAAGTTTCTTCCCCCATAACAAATTCTCGATGGAAAGCTCCCCCAGTATATCCCCCTCTTCCCAACTCCTCCCCCCAACCAAAAAAAAAATCCTCCTGAAAACACCTGTACACTTCCCAATAACCATTACTATATGTGAACACTGGTCAAAGTTTGTAACTTGTTGCCCCTCCCACGGGTACTCTGGGGGAGTAAGTCGTCCTCAAAGACATAGTTATAAGGTTTTTTGACTACGCTGAATAAAATGGTTATCTCAGAATTTTAATCCATTGTCTTTGTTAAAATAAATAGGGTTGGAGGGGCTTAGGTGCTCTCCAATTTTTTTGGTCACTTTAAAAGGGCACTAGAACTTTTCATTTCCGCTAGAATGAGCCCTCTTGCAACATTCTAGGACAACTGGGTTGATACGATCACCCCTGGAAAAAAAACAACAAATAAACACGCATCCGTGATATGCCTTCTGGCAAAAAATACAAAATTCCACATTTTTATAGATATGAGCTTGAAACTTCTACTGTAGGGTTTTCTGATACCCTGAATCTGATGGTGTGATGTTTGTTAAGATTTTATGACTTCTAGGGGGCGTTTCCCCCTATTTTCTAAAATAACACAAATTTATTCAGGCTCGTAACTTTTGACGGGTACAACTAAACTTGATGAAACGTATATATTTAAAATCAGCAGTAGAATGCGATTCTTTTAATGTAGCTATTGATATCAAAGTTCATTTTTTTAGAGTTTTGGTTACTATTGAGCCGGGTCTTTCCTTACTACAGTTCATTACCACGAACTGTTTGATATTTTAAATCAAGAATTGTATTTATCTTAGGGTATGGAATGTATTAAAATGTGTATACTTGTGATATAAAAAAGGATTTTGATGATTGAAAAAAATACTTTTAATTGTCTACTAAAAATTTATAACTTATTAAAAAGTTAAAGTAAATATTCATAAAGGGCAGTAGGCACTATTTTATAGCTTTTTCAATGGTCAAAAGATCAATTGTTATTAGCTGGGTGCGAAACAGAAAGATTCAAGGTCAAAAAGGGATGGATCAAAGGAGGGGCGGATGAGGTGATTATTAGTTGTGCAGTATTAGGAGCTTGTCCAATGATTTAAAATATTCAAACGATAAAATTTATTCTATTCAAAGTCTTTTGATTGAAAATAGTTAATATAAAAATTTTAAACATAGTATTGCTAACTGCAAAGATCCACTGGCGTTGTTGCTGTGTTCTATCACGAAAGATTTTCATATTTCTTACTTAGAAAATCAAAAGCTTAATAACAATTTAATAGCAAGGACACGAATGACTACTGAATGTCCCTAGGTGAAACCAAGACCAGTGGAGTTTTCTTAGATTAATCATAGGCCAGAGTTTATTTTTCTTTAATGGCATTTTAATAGCAAGGGAAAGAACAACTATAGAATGCCCTGCATTTTACGCTAAGAGGTGAAACCCAGACCAGACGAGTTTTGGAGATTTTTTTGTATGTCAGAGATGCAACAATGGGATACTTCTTGTATTTTGTCTATTCAACTATAATGTAAGAAGCGAAACTGAGAATTAAGACTAACAGAAGTTGTTCCGTATATGAGGAAGCAAACCTTTAATTATTGCCTTGATGTTTACGCAAAGAAGTGAAATCAAGACCTGAGGATTTTTTTTTTTCATAGGCCAGTGTTTATTTTTCTTAATTGTTGATTTGTTTATTAACACACACACACAGCTACACAGAGTCAGGCAAACACACAAAAAGTAAAACACAGATACGAAGACAGAGACAAAACACAGAGAGGAAACAAACATATACACAAATCAAACAAAATGGACTCACAGGCACAAACATTGTCAGTCAAAGAGGTACAGAGGGAGAGAGGGAAACATCTAAAGAGGGAAAACACACACATACACACACAAACAAAAACACAAAGTGTCACCCACAAGTATGGAGAGAGAGGCGAAAACACTGAGAGGGAAAATTTTGGAGATAATTTAGGAGATATACTGGATTATATCAAGAAGAGCAATACATATGATTTCGACATCTCGGTATTTTGTATATTAAGCCCTAGTGAAGTCCCATCATTATCACAGTCTGGAGCCAGTGTCTCAAAACTTGCCGATAACCACTCTACTATTGTTGTTTCTAAATTGCCAAGATTTGTTAGAGATCCGACAAGCCACAAAGACCTTATCGACCAATTAAGTGGTCATGATTCGGTTGCTAGTATTCAACCGGTGGGAAATAAACTGTTCTTGAACATTGAAAAATCGGTAGCTTCTGATTTCTGTGAGTCTATGAAGTCTGTAGTCTCGGATATTGGCACGAAGATTCTGCAGAAACGTTAACTTTGAATAATAAAAGGAATCCCGCTTTTATTTATGGCTTCCAAATTCAAAATGCACTCAGGAGTCGTTGACACAAACCGAATTGGTTTGTCCCATACTATCAAGCTAGACTTTTCAGATTCGTTTGCAAAACGTGACGCTATGAAGAATGGAGTAAAAATCGGTTACGAGATTTTCAGAATTTATGATTTCGTAAGTGTACCGCGATGTTGCTTTAAGTGCAGGTCTCCTGATCACTTTATCAACGATTTTACCAGTCAGGTGGAAAAATGTGCACGCTACGCCAAAAATCAAATTTTTTCGAAAGAGGCACCCTGTACAAATAGCCCTAAATGTGCAAACTGTGGCGATTTTCACACTTCATATAGTCTATTATTTCCATTGCTCAAGTTTTGTATTGCGACCACTATGAAAAAATTATGTCGAAAAATTTGTGAATGATAAGAATTTTCTGAATAAATAGTAATTTGATATTATATCATGCATGAAGGAAGCTGAGAGGGTGGCTATTCCCGAAGAACGTGTTAAATTTAATACGCGGAAGCCTGAATGGTCATGGGATCCGGGTCTAAAATCAGTGAAAAATAAAGCCAAATTTTCGCTAAGCATTTGGGTTTCTTGTGAACGACCACGTAGCGGTGTAGTATTTCAGCTTAAACAGAAAACTAAATTAGAGTATAAAAAGTATTTACGGTCTGCAAAATCTAAAATTTACAAATTCCTGTCAAGTAATTTAGATTAGAAAAATGTTGTTAATTCAAATAAAATCGATGACTCTTCGTCAACAAGTAGCCCAATTAGTCCTGCTGCTTTATGCAATTATTACGACCAGATTTTTAAAACTATAAACCATTTTGTTCCAGCTACTTTTATGAGGTCTCTTATTTCTGCGCTTCCCATATCACACCGCCAGAACCAGATTCTCCCAGTTAATTTAGTTTCGGTGGCACAAGCTATAAAGAAGCTTAAGTCTAGCTCTATTGATAGTGATGGTATAAGTGCCGAACACCTAAATGTTGATTGTCCAGCTATAGTCCAACATTTACAACTTCTGTTTCAAATGTGCTTATACACCTCGGTCGTGCCTGAATGTTTTTTGTGTGGAACAGTTACTTCGATCCTGAAAAGAGGAAAGATTCCGACTGAGTGTGCATCTTACAGGCCAAAAACGGTTTCCTGCAATATAAGCAAAATTTTTGAGTATCTACTCCTCCCATCAGTTAATTCTTTGGCATATTTTGGTGAAAACCAGATTGGGTTTTCGGCTGGGGTAGGTTACCAGCAGGCTCATCGGATTTTGGCTAATGTTCTTACTTAGGCTACTAAAAAGTGATTCGAGTTACATTTATGTGCTTAGGATCAATCCAAAGCTTTTGACACTGTTACGCATTCACAAGCTATCTTTTCCCTTTTTTGCCACGGTATCAACATATAGGTAATTTTTATTCTTAGATATTGGTATTCAAATCTCTTTTTGCGGATTAAAACGGATATGAGGGTTTCAGATAGAAGAATTCCAGTACGACGTGTGGTCCGACAAGGTGCTGTCCTCCCCCTTTTAATTTCAAACTTTGTATAACATCTGTCCTTTCCTCTATCCCACCTACCTTCCTCTTCAATTCTGTAAATATTTCTTATCTTGTCTATGCGTATGATATTCTTTTGATCAATAGGATTAAAAAAGAGCTCTCTTTGCCTGTTTCAACAGTAGCATCTAAACTTCATGCGATTGGACTTTCTCTTAATATTTCAAAGTGTGAATATCTTTCATTTACCTCTAATCTGTGGATCTTTTTCTATCCTGTTGATTTCTTCATTTCGGTGGTTGGGAATTAATGTTAGTAAAACATTAAAATCCTTACGGTCTCTCGCTGTTGTTGATTGCAAGATAAAAATCCAATTAAGTTACTCTAAAATTGTTTCTAGCCTAGGTAGATACAATAGAAAGTCTCTTGCTAAATTATACTTGGTTTTTACAGATCATTCGGTTTTGTTTCTTTCTGGTATTTACCCTATTTTTCTTAAAAATGATAATAATTCAAATCGTTCTTACTATTTCCGGTTGTCCCATTTTATATTGTATTTGCGTCCATGGTATAGGAATAGGAGCCAAATATCTGTTTATGGTTTCTCGGACATTGGATCTAAGCTCACGGATATTGTTGGCAAAATACCACGACCTAGTTATAAGTATCTGCCAGCCCACAGAAGCCTTACTCGTTTGCTTTAGTTTCTTTTTTTCTGTTTTGTGTAGTGTTTGTTTTGCTTCTTTTATTGATACTCTGCTTTGATTTTTTGTAGCAGGTCAAAAAAAAACATTGGAAAATGGTTATGCACTGCATTTAAACCATTGCTTCACTCCCAAAAATCTTATATAAGAAATTCAGTTGATCTTGTAGAAAAATTGAAACAAATACACATTTCCGAAAATTCCATATTAAGCAGCTTTGACATAGTTTCTATGTATACTAGTATTGATGTTTCAAAATCTGAAAAATTATTACAAAATAAACTGGAAAACAATTACCATCTAATCGAAGAGTCAGCAATAAGTCTGGACATTGATGTTCTCATGCATTTGGTTAAATCATGTAACAAATATTCCATGCACTTCCAGTTTCGAGATTCATATTATAAACAGGTAAGGGGCCTTCCTATGAGAGCACTTCTATCAGGCCGACTCGCAAATATTATCGTCAAAAATCTTGAAGATTGGGCCCTAGATTCGTATTTTCTTAATCATGTGTTTTGGGGACGTTTCATGGACGACAAAATTTCAGTTTGGAATTATGGCGAAAGTGATCTTAAAGGTTTTCTAGAACTTTTAAATACTTATGATAGAAACCTGCAATTCACTCTAGAGACCAAAGAGATGGAAAAATACCTTTTTTAGATGTATTGAAAATACGCAGTGTGAATAAACATGATTATATGGTTTACAGAAAACCTACGCATAATAATAGATGCCTTCACTTCAAATTTAACCATCCTCCACAGGTTAAAAGAGGTGTGGTAATATCTCTTGTCAATAGAGTACTTAATATCGGTTCAGAGCCGTATGTTAAAAAAGAATTAAATTTTATTACAGACATACTTTTTGGCAAGGGGTACCTAATTTCTCTTATAAATACTGTTATTGCTCAAAGATTAAAGATGCATTCTTCTAAAGCCTTAAATCCCACACCAGTAAATGATTCTAATAAGCCCCCAAGCACGATTTACCTGCCTTATATTCCGAAAATTACTTCAAAACTGAAAGAAGTTTGTTTAAAGAACAATTTACATGTTGTATTCACAAGCAATTTAAGTATAATGAATCTTGTCAATTCTAGTAAGGATAAAACTCCAATTACTCGTCTACGAGGGGTGCATCAAATACCATGTAGTTGTGGAAATTATTACATTGGTCGAACCCACCAGAATTTGAGTACAAGATTACAGCGACACAAAGAAAGTATTGAAAAAGCGTTGAAATCTAAAAATAAATCCATATCTTTCGATTTAGCTTTAAGTAATCATACTTTTGAAAAACCAAACCATTATGTTGTATTTGACGAAACAATTCTAATTAGCAATGACCTAGGAATCAAACAAACTGTCCGTGAGGCAATTGAAATCAAACGAAACTTAAATAATAATACATCCCTAAATAGAGACTTGGGTGAATACACACTCAATTCTATGTACACAAAATTGATTCTAGAAAATAATCTAATTCAAAATAAAACAAAAATAGGAACGGACAAAAACAAGCCCAATATCAAAAGAACTATCAGATTAGCTGCAGAGAAGGCAAATATAGCAATAAGAAATCATTCCAATTTTAATAAATACAGTTAGTGAAATGAATGAACCTTTTTATCTTGTAAAATGTTAGCTTTTATCAGAAAGTCTTGGCTGAACTTTTTGTTAAGAAGTAATGATGCCAAGGCTATTTTAAAATAAAAAATGGATTTTTAACTGAGAACTTTTATTGTAGGTGTTTTATTGTTTTTTATTTTTTCTTTGCTGAAGACAGCCCTTAGATATAGGGCCGAAATAGTAGAATAGGTTTTGTTGGTTCACTGTCTTGGGAAAAAGTCCTCATTATTCTCTCTTTTGTTGTTGTAAATCATTATTATTATTAAACAACCACACAAAGTAAGAAATACAGGCACACACACACACAGTCAGACAAATAGACAAAAATAGAGATACAAATCATGCAGAGGGGGGAAAGCACGCAAACACAACAAAACTACACAAAATCAGACACAAGGGTACAAACACAAATAGAGACACAAGCATGGAAATAAAGACGAAAATACAGAGGAAAAACACACACAGGTAAACACATATACCCACAAGCACACAAACAATCTTACAAAGTCAAAAACAAATGCAAACACACAGTTAGGCTCACCGGCACGGAGATAGAGATAGACAAAACAGATAAAGCCCATAGAGGTAAAATAAACGCATACCAAAATAAACACAACCACAAAGAGGAAAACACAAATATTCACGCAAAACTACTGAAAGTCACACAAACACACACAGGCATATACATAATCAAACCTATTTTATCCCACTGTTATAACAGTTTTTAAAGGTCAATGGTAGAAGGCCAACGAAATGATGAAATTTACAAGTCCCCAGTTCATTCTCTGTCTTATTTTCACTCTCTGTGCTTCAGTTTGTCTGAATGTGAATGTGCCCGTGTGCCCCAATTTGTTTGGTTTTGTGTTTTTGTTTGTGTTCTCCCCCTGTGTGGTTTTGTCTCTCTCTTCGTGCCTGTGTGTCTAACAGTGAGCTTGCCTTTTTGTCTGACTCTGCGTGGCTGTGTTTGTAAGTGAATTTGTGTATATATTAGTGTTTGTGTTTTTCCCCTGTTTGCTGTTACCTCTTTCTCCGTTTCTCTGTGTCTAAGTTTGTATATTCCTGCGTGTAAGACATTCCGTAGCAGTATGTCTTTGCAAATTTGTTTTTTTTTTTTTGACTGAGTGTTGTTGCCTCTCTCTCCGTTTCGGTGTTTCTGACTATGTGTGTGCATATGTGGTCGTGAGTCTTGAGTCGTCATTGGCTGTGTCTGAGTGTGTGTTTTGTCCTTCTATTCCTGCCAATGTTACTGACTTTGAGTGTGTCTGTTTGTCTGACTTTCTTTGGCTGTGTGTCTTTGTGTGTTTTTTTCCCTTTTTTCTTCGTCCCTGCCTATGTTTCTGAACGTTTGTTGTTGTGTGTGTGTATTTGAGTGTGTTTCTGACATTACGTGGATTGAATCCCTTTACACATTACGTGTCTGACATTTGTGTTTTTGTGTGAGTTTGCGTGTCTATTTGATATCCCCTCTGCGTGTTTCTGTCTCTCTCTTTCTCTCTGACACCGTGTGTCTGATTGTGTTTGTTCCTTTGTGTCAGATTTTGTGTGGTTATGAGTATAAGTGTGTGCCTATGCGTCCGACTTTGTGTGGTTATGTGTTCATGTTTTTTTTGTGTTTGCCTGCTCATTTGTTTTTCTCTCTGTATGTTTCTGTCTGTTTCTCCTCTCGCAAATGTGTGTCTGACTGTGTTTTTTCCTATGTTTTTAACTTTGCGTGGCTCTGTGTGTTTTGTGTTTTTTGGCTCTGAGTTTTTGTGTGTGTTTTTTCCCTCTGTTTAATTCCGTCCCGTATGTTTGACTCTTGTGTGTTCCTGATGTATATGTGCTTCAATATTCTACGTCTTTTGGTTTTGCGAGATTATGGATGTCCGTTTCTGTGCGTTTGTGCGGGATTGTGTTGTTGCATTTCTTTTTCCCTTCTGTGTGTTTTGTGTTTCCCCTTGACTGTATGCCTGAAAGTGTTTCTGTTTTTGTATTTGTCATTAAAAGCCCTCAAAAACATCTTAGTTTGTTCAAATTTTGCTCTAGCGAGATAATATGAAACTTGAAAAGAAAATATTATCCAAATGTGTTCTTATCACCGGGGAAAGTACACTATTGACTGAAAAAACGGGGGATTTTCCTTGAAAGAAATCAAAAATATCTTTAGTTGGCTCAAATTCACTTTTAATAACAAGCCTCCACACTGGAATGAGTTTTTAGGATCCCCACTTTTCTTTAATTCGTGGGTGTTTTCGCTTATATTTTATCCTTTAAGAGCTTGTTTCAAGTTTTTTTTTTATTTTAAAAGTTTAAACAGCCTTTTTGGTGTTTTATGAGCCAGCCATATATTGTCATTGTGGCCTCAATTGCTATGAGTCATCAGAAGAAATGCTAATAGGGAATGATTCCTTAAGCGTAAATTATCGATTCTAGTGTAAACGAATATTTTTGAATGAAAATGCCCGAAAAAATGCCAGATGTGTGAAATAGACTCTAAGCACTAAGAGTAACCCCCAGTAATATCTGATAACATTCTCAAAAGCATTACTCAACCGACAGGTGAGCTCTGAATATTAGTAAATTTTATTAATCAATTTTCGACCCAACATGTCAGTTATTTCAATCATATGGGAACAAACAATTCATATAATCATTATAGTAAACGCAAACGGTGATTCTTTTTTCGTGTAAAAGTTTGTTTAATAAAATATATTTCCTGAATCAAAATATTAGAAAGGGGTTCATGGTAGAGATCTATAGGGCTCCATTCCATTGATGGTGATTCCTTTCAAATCCTAATGTGGTCAAAAATCTTTTGTTCATATAGGTTTCCTGAGATAAACGCCTTGAAAAAAAAAACGGCTTGAAAAAAAAAACGAAATCCTGAACAAAAATATATCTTAAAAGTATTATATAACATACTGTATGTATGTAATCATTAAGTACTACCCTTATGTTTGTTTCCCCCCTTCCAATTGGGTCTTGGGATTCTCCACTTGATTAGTGGACTCTAGCATGTCTTTTTAAGATACAGTCCTTACCACCACCTCCTGGTGCTCAGGTTAGGGTTTAACAATGAAATTGCAAGTTTAGGCCCTCCGTTGGAGTTGTATTTTAGGGTCCACAGTGAAAGTGGACACTGGTTTTGGGGTAATTGGTATTTGGTATATTAGAACCTTAATGGAATTGGTAGGTAGAGCCCCTTTCATTGAAATCGAATGCTTGGGTCCAGTTCTTCAGCTTAGGTTAGAGGCTCAATATAATTTGATCCTAGGAGGCCTGGTAGAATGGCTTGCTTGGATTTGGTATTTTCAAGGTTCCCCAACTAGTGGACCCCCTACCCTGCCATCGTAGGTTTTTTAAAAATAAGATAAACTTTTAGGTAGTAACTAAAGAAACCATGAAGAAAAACGTTTCGATGAAAAATTTCTTTAAAAACATCTTTTGAAAATTTAAAACGTCTTGAAGAAACTTCTTGAAGAAAAATTGTCTTAAAACCACCTTGAGATGACTTAAAATATCTTGTAACGTTTTGAAGAAAATTGTTTAGAAAATGTCTTGAAATGACTTGAAACGTCTTGAAAAAATGTCTTGAAGAAAAATATCTTAATAAAATGTCTTAAAATGTTTTGAAACTTCTTGAAAAAATGTTTTGAAGAAAAATGTCTTAATAAAACCCAAAGTAAACAAAACTCTTTTGCATAACAACCAAAAGTAAACAAGCCCTAATACGTAACAGATTTTTTCCTGACCCTCTAATTAGTCCTATTGCGTAATAACCACAAAAAAAAACAAGCCTTATTACGTAATAGCTTTTTTCTGTCTCTCTAGCAATTCCTCTTTCTTAATAGCCTAATGTAAATAAACCCTGACCCGTAACAGCTTTTTACCTGGCTCTCTAACAAGTCATATTACGTAACAAGCAAAACCTATTACGTTACACTCAAATTCTATTAGGTTACAATAACAGTAATTCTGGAGTAATGAAGCCCTTGAACGTTATTTAAAGATTCTCTGTTTCGGTAGAACCGATGTAATTCGAGATCGAAGAAGCCCCTGAAGGTTTTCCACACGCCCTTAGGTTTCTTAAGCATAACAACTATATAAAAAACTTTCCTATAACGTAAAAAGTACCTGAATCACTGAAAAAATTATTAACGCTTGCATTTTCAGGGATTTACCGTTCAGCCTAAGTCATTAAGGGCAGAAAGGAGTAGTGGCAATGGATTCATTTAAAGTGCCTATGGTGTCACTACTGCGTGCCTCTTCCTCAATCCTATTAGTTTACACAAATGTTGCTAATTCTGGCCCGAGTCTATAAAAATAAATTAAATATAACAAAAGCCATTCAATTCTAATAAGAAGCTTATTCGAATCATTGAAAATATTGTCATACCGATGGAGATTTGTATGAAGGATATCTGAGGGGTTTGTTGTTTGTCCCTTTTTTTGGTCGTAAATGTATGAAGTGGAAGTGAAAATTAGCGACAAAATAACTTTTATTCATTTTAAATCTTAATTTTGTCCTTTCACTCAATGTTGAATATTTTTTGTTGAATTTTTTTAAAACTTAATGCTTTACATGAAATGTTTATGCTCTATATACGGACAACAACAATATTAGGATTTCAACTTTATTTAAAAGTACTAATTTCTTTTTCACTCTTTTTGAGCCTCCTCCTCCCACCTATTTTCTCTGCATATTTCTTTGCCTCTATGCTATCTGTAACTTTTTCATTACTTCTTACTAACTTAGTCATGGGAATTTAGATAATTTTTTGTTCTTTGTTCAAAAATCAATGCTTTGTCGTACATGGATAAAAAAGTGATATTTTAAGTTAAGCACAAGTTTTTCTATAGGTTAAAAATCTGATCTCATACATTATTTATTTTTGGATATGAAAGTAAAAACGAACTTGAGGGTTTACCTGTATTTTCCAATTTTTGTATACCTCTTTTTATATATAATAAATTTTCTTTAAAATATTATAATCCATTGGTTCTAAGGCTTGGTTTGTAACTATCTAAGTCCGGAACCAATTTTGCAACTCCTTTGAAGACCAAAAAATAATTTGAGGACCAAAAAGTAGATCGGAAATATTTTCAGTCTGATGACTTTAATAAATAAGAAAATATTGAGACTTTAAGAAATAGATATTAGCATATGTTTATTAAAATAAAAATAATAAATTCCTTAGTCTACACTTATAATTTTATTCGTGTTTTTTTCAGTAAAATAAAAAATATGTTCTGGTTTCTAGGAGAAATTTAGAAGCTTACAAAATATCATTAATGTGCTTTCATGCACAAAATCTGAAATTTTGAATTTTTGTCAAAAGATATCAAACCTTTTTTTGATTGAAAGAGTAAATTGTGTTTGTAAGTAAAAGTTCTATTTCTCTTATTGAGTGGCCAAATATATTTCGGGGGACCTAGTGCCTTCTACCTATCACGTCTAATTTTCCCCATAGTCTTCTGACCAAAATTGCGGGAATTCCCTTCTGTTCAACAAAGCCGAAAGATCTAACAAATAGTTATTTTAGTACGAATCGATCCCCCCATACCTGTGGGAGGAGGCATCACATTTTTGAGATTTAAGGGTATAGTGCAGTCATACTAACTATAATTACCTTATAAACACAATTTTTGAGTAGTATCTGCCCGCCCACAGAGGCCTTACTTGTTTGCTTTAGTTTCTTGTTCTTCTGTTTTGTGTAGTGTTTGTTTTGTTTCTTTTATTGATATCTGCTTTGATTTTTTGTGGCAGGTAAAAAATAACATTGGAAAATGATTATGCACTGCATTTAAACCATTGCTTCACTCCCAAAAATCTTATAAAAGAAATTCAGTTGATCTTGTAGAAAAATTGAAACAAATAGACATTTCTGAAAATTCCATATTAAGCAGCTTCGACATAGTTTCTATGTATACTAGCATTGATGTTTCAAAATCTGAACAATTATTACAAAATAAACTGGAAAACAATTACCATCTAATCGAAGAGTCAACAATAGGTCTGGACATTGATGTTCTCATGCTGTGGGAGGAGGCATCGCACATTTGAGATTTAAGGGTATAGTGCAGTCATACTAACTATAACTACCTTATAAACACAATTTTCGAGGGGGATAATATTTCTAGAGGAAAGTAAGGCCTGAGGATTTTACACAGTCAAATTGTTTCATGGGTGAAGGAAATTCTGCTTCTTGGGAGATCCAGATAAGTAGTACTATTTTTTACTTTTCTATATATAGTATTTGGTATTTTAGAATGTATTACTGATTTTGAAGATAAAAGATTACATGGGAGTGATTACTACTTCACTTGTTGAGACTACTTGTTGAAACTCCTCTTCAAGAAGGAGAGTTGATCCCTAGAATTTGTAAAAAGGATAAGAATTAATTTAAAATTTTTATAAAAGTAAAGAGAATATTCTGGAGGGAATCGTAAATTCAAAGTTCTTAGCGAGGAAAAAATGGTCCGAGGAAATTTTCAACAATAGAAGAGGAATTTAAGCTAAGTTGATCTTATCGAGGGGAATATTATTCTTGCAGAAGGAATTTTTATGAGGGGGAGGATATTTTCATGGAAGGGGGATACATCTGCATAATTTTAGATTAACATGTTTCCTAAAATCTACAATCTCAGAATTTTTGTTTACAAAATATAAACACAAAAACAATTCGGGCAACTTCTATAGATGTAAAAGTCAGAGAATGGCAATGAGAAGCTTATTTGAAGCCTGATCAAACATTTGCATACCAATAGAGAGTGTATAAAGGGGAAGTCTAAATAAGAGACATAATAACTTTTGTTCATTTTAAATCTTAATTTTGCTTCTTTCATTCAATATTGTTTATTCTCAATTGAAATTTTCTTATTAATAGTTTACAAAAGCATTTTTACTCTAAAAACTAAATCCGAAAATTTTAATATTTCTACTTTAGTTAAAAGTGTTAATCTCTTTTTGTCTCTTTTAAACCTTCAGTTGTCTTTCCGTTTATTTGTTTCTCTGCTATCTGTATTTTTTTCATTATAATATATATATATATATATATATATATATATATATATATATATATATATATATATATATATATATATTATAATTGAGCGGATTTTCTTAAAAATTAGCCACATGGTAAATATGAATTCTATAATTGATTAGTTCATTCAGGGTTTTTTGCAATGTGTTAATATTTGTGATTTGGTAAAATTTATAATATTTAGTTTACCTATTGTTGCTAAAGGGAGGGATATAATAATAGGATAAGCTTTTTTGGTTTTACTTGGTTGTTTTACATTTGCTGTTTTTTTTTCTTTCATAGGCGCATATTTTGGGGGTGATCCTGACGCGAGGATGCCATTCTGTGGTAGCCACAACACTGTGCTGGGTAGAGAATTTAGAGTGGCGAAACCCTATATAGGCCAGTGTATTCTCCTGATGAGCCCTTATGTTGGGTGTTGCCTGTGTGAATTATTTGTCTATATTATTTTTTCTATTGTTTGGTAAATGACGACTTATACTTATTGACGACATGACTGCCTGTCCATGGATTATTCTTTATGGTTGATTGTATGTGGCTATGCTGTTTGACCTATGTGATTGTATGGATGAGTAGGGTTAAGGCCTCATTCAAGTGCTGGTCTATATTAATCACTAATTTAGGAAAACAGTCTTCCTGTTCTCCTTCTGTCTCTCTTTTTTTGTGTTTGTGCTGTTGCATTGGTGATTTCTCTTTTCATGATATATATATATATATATATATATATATATATATATATATATATATATATATATATATATATATATATATATATATATATAGAGTGAAAATGTGCTAGGTGTGATATTTATTGTGGCAAAGATTTTTAAATTGCAATTGGGAGGCATCATGTTGAGTTTGGCTTCGAAATTCGGAAGTAATACATTTAGAGCATATTAGTATCATGAAAATATCTGAAAATGCTTTATGAATGATTAGGAAGTGCTAGAGGGGTATCAGACCGCATCGAAGTTTTACAAAATCATTGGAGGAGCGTGAATAAATCATTAAAAAAAATATTTCAATTTCCTTTTTAAAGAATGAGGAGATATATAATTAAAGACGAAGCATATTGCGTATGAGCTCTTGAAGCCTAAGCTTTTGAAGAGAACTGATTGGAAACACACGATCAATAGTTAAATTGATCTAGATTGTATACCATCTATCCGTCTGACCGAATCTAAAAAGCACCCAATACATCGGTATGCAAATATTTTTCAGTTCCTTAAATAAGAAATCTATTACAATTGCATGGCTCTTGCGTCTTAAGATTGATTTTTTTCAACGAATTGGACAGAAATGAACCTAAAGGTAAGAATTTAGCATAGATATCTAGGATTGAGGAAGTTGCAGTACCCCACCTATATGAAATAATTTCTGTTCGTTTTAAGTATTAATGTTATTTTTAAAGTTTTAGTAGGATATTATTTTTGTATTTATTATGTTGCTAGAGTTGTTTTTACTTTATATAAGTAAACATCATTTCTAAGATTGTAACTTGATAGAAAAGTTTTAATCTCAAATCATGCCGGGCTATCCTCCTAAAGTGAAAATATCCACTCCTTCCTTGAAATTCATTCTAAATAAATAATTTTCTGACGAACAGTTCATCCAAGCTTAAGTTCTCTTCTCCTTTTGAAATTTTCCCAACAACCTTTCGTCCTTGCTGAAAATTTACCCTTGACACTTCCCTTCTGAAAATTTTCTTTATTTTCATATAAATTCAATTTTATTTCTTTTTGTTTTAAAAACAATCGTAGGAATCAACTGTCCCTTCTTGAAAAAATTATCCCAAACCTCCTTTCGAGGGATTGTGGGGGGTCAAGAAATCATGAGAGACATAGATATAATATCCTTTGACTACCCATAACGGATGACAGTATTCATTCAATAATTAAGGCTAGAAATGTAAAGTAAGGAAAGAAAAAAAGTAGAAGGAAAAAGAAAAGAGAACAAACGTAAATTAATAAAACAAAACTTAGAGAACTATTTGTAGTATAAATTAGGATCTAATTCATTGTTTTCCAATAAGAAGCTTTTAATCTTACTTTTGAACTCTGGTAGGCTATTAGTATTTCTCAAAGTATTTGCCAAATAATTCCATATTTTCAGCCCTGTAAATTTGATTAAAAAACCAGTTGACGTGAGACTTCTCGCTTCTGTAACTAGTTGCGATGCATATAAAGTACCATATTGGTGAATTTCATCATTGCTTCGAAAAGCCGACATAAACGACTCAGGTGTGGTTTTTGTGATTAATATATTTATAAGTTTTGGCAATCTCTTTTTCTCGAAGTCGAGCCATATTTAATTTCTTAAGTTTTATTAAAAACACCTTCACACTCTGACGAGGATCAAGCTTGCAAATTGCACGTATAGTTTTATTCTGAAGAATTTGAACTTGCTTCAATTCTGACTTATAATTTGATGTCCAAATGCATGTTCCATATAAAATATATGAGTGGATTAGACATAAATACAGGATCAGTGATATTTTATGGGTAAAAATAAATTTCAGTCTATGGAGAATACCAACAGCTCTTGACAGCTTCATACGAAGGAATTTAATGTGGATTGCCCAATCCTGCTTTTCATGAATTATTATACCTAAATTTTTTATGTGGTCAAGTCCTTCAATTTCTTCATAGTCTGCCATATCTATCTTGCTTTCGTAAACTGGGTAATTTCCATGTTAAAAAATGATATACTTCGTCTTTTTTGTATTAAGGGAAAACAACTGCTCTTCAAAGAATTCAGTTGCTGCCTGGAGGCAAACTTCAGCGTTTTTAATTAGTTGCTCACGGTTCTTATGTTTTAGAAACAGTACTGTGTTGTCCAAAAAGTTTATTATATATGCAAAGGGGATATCATGTGAAAGTTCATTCAAATAAGTTAAAAAAATAAAACTGTCCAAGAACTGATGCCTGGAGTACCCCACAAGTTACATCCGAGGAATCTGATAAGATACCATTAGCAAGTATTTTACAACGTCTTTTTGTTCAATATGACCTAATCCATTCAAGAACCGTTGACTTTATCCCGAATCCTTCTAATGTTTCAAGAAGGATGTGAAAATCAACACAATCAAAAGCTTTTGTTAAATCTAGAAAAATCACCAGAGAATATAAATCATCATCTTGCGTTGCTTTTATATTCATTATAAGATCCGTAATTGCAATTTAAGTGGATCCGTTTTTCCAAAATCCATTTGCTTATCAAAAAGAATTTTTTTAGCTACAAAGTATTCATACAGTCATTTAGCAGCAAACTTTTCATATATTTTTGAAAAAATCAGAAGTAAGCTGATTGGTCGATAGTTATCAATTACTGTTGGGTCTTCTCATTTAAGAAGAGGGGTTAATTTGGATTCCTTTAGTTTAGTAGGGAAAATACCTTCGTCATGGCTTCTGTTTATAAGGACTGTAAGAGGCTCAATGATTGCTGGTTGTATTTTTCTTATTAGTTGCAAAGAAAGTCCATTTAGGCCGTTCACCTTATCCCTTTAGTTTCATAAATACATATTTTACTTCATCACATATAACAGATGAAAATTTTGTAGTTCTGCCAATGTCACTTGCTTCTATAGTTTTGGTGGTGTTACCTTTGCCATGAGTTTTCTTTTTGACTTTGCATTCGAAAGTTTATGTTTTATTTTTGTCTCATATTTACAAAAAATGGACCAAGAAGACCTGAAATTTCTTCCGGTGATTTAATTCATTCTTTTTCCCTCACTAGTTCTTTTATATGATGTATTTTTTCTGATTTATTTAGATCGATGACCGAATTAGTAATTTGCCAATTTTTCCTGTGGTTCCCATTTGCATTTTTAAAACAATTTTGAAAATATATTTCCTTTGCATTTGTTTTTAGCTGGTATAACTTTTTTCTATAGTCTTTATACCGGTAAAAATTCTCTTTAGACTGATCATTTAAATATTTCTTATAAAGAGTTTCGCGGCTATTAACAGAAACGAGAAGTCCTCGTGTCATCCATGGTCTTCTAGGTAAATGCTTACGCTATGGCTTTTTCAACATAGGACAGTGGCATTTATAACTGCTAGAAATTAAATTAATAAATGCCGAATACGCTGAATCTGAATCAAAGTGGTCTTGAAAAAATTCTTCCCACTGAATACAATTTAATCTTAATACCATATTCGCAATATTCTTTTTTGACTCATCTCGACGAATAAGACTTTATCTCTGTTCTACCAATCACTACATCAGTGAAAGTAGCAAAATGATCTGATGTTTGAAATAATTGTACTTCTACGATCTTTACAAAAATATTTTGGTGAGATAAAAATATATTATCAATCAGAGTCGCAGACGTTGGGGTTACCCTTGTGGGTATTCGGACTAATGGTAGGTAACCATATGACACACAATTTTGAAGAAATAACAGATTTTTCGTATTTTGTAACAATAGGAGATTCATATTAAACTCCCCAAGCATTTTTACCAGGTACTGATGACACTTCAACTTTGAAAAAAGGTTTTCTAGTTCAACCATGAATATTTCCGCATCACCTAATGGGCTATGATAAACCAACACCATTAAAATTTCCTGATAATTTCATTTTACCTTGAGACAGAATGACTCAAATATTCCTTCAACATGAACATTAAAATCAGGGATTGGTGAACCATCAAGTCCTTGTCACACATAGTACGCTAGGCCACCTTTCCCTAGCTTTTCATGGTTTATTACTTCTAATGAGAAATCCGTAATATTAAGCATTTTCTTATCCATACTCTCTGTAAGGAATGTTTCTGTCAGCGCTAGATCATCATTTTTGATTATATCTACTAATAACCTCATATATTTCATCATATGCTGTCTGTAATGACTGACTATTTATGTGACCAGCCCTTAAGTCCAACTTATTTACCTTTTTCGAGCATTCACTTAAATATCTGCATATCACCAATAATCCACCCTTTTCTTTGTCATCTTCACCTAGCATTGTGTTTATCAGATAATCAAGGCACAGAAGATTTCTGTGAAACTTTTCTAGTCGATTCATCCGTATAAACCACTAAATGATCTAATTAACAATCACTGATTCATTGCAAATAGTCCCTGTCTTGTTACAATATTGGATGAGAAGGTTCGGGCAATGCGACTATGTCATTGATTTTCGTAATTCGCTTTGTAGTTGACCCGATTTTGGCCATGATTTTTCCGTATACTGTACAAACATTCCGATTTCCAACTTTGTCTTTTTTAGCATTGAGGAGGTCTAGCCTCGCTTTAGTCAAGGACTCAGAAATGAAGAGACCTGTTCCCTTTAATTTTCTTCTTTCACCCTGCAATATTTTTGCCATTTTTATCTGTATTTTATCTCTTCTCTGTCTCGTTGCCAATCCTTCGAACATCACTTACATCGGCTATGCTGAGGTCACTAATTTCCAGCTTTTTTTCATAATGTTCATGAGACTTGATACCACAGTTTGTGAGACGGAAACCTCTTTCACCCCATGTATGACCAGCTTTGTTGCCTTCGCTTCCTGTTTCAAAGAGTCGACCTCACACCATAGGAAATTGAATCACTTTTCATAGGTCGAGATCATTTCTTCAATTCAAAGTAGTGACTTATGGTACAGTTCAAACTTCACGTCGCATTCGATCTTCAAACTTTCGTGGACAGCTTGAGTGATTTTTAGATCTGAGAAGTCGTGATTCCTGGTACACTGTCCTTTAGTTTTTCTACTTATTTTGTGATTTCAGCAGAAACCATTGTGATAATATTGGCTTGATAAGATACTATCTTGAGCGCTATTTTGATCAAGCGATTCTCGAAGCGAAGTTGCGTTACACTAGACAGTTCCACCAATATCCGAATTTTGAAGCATTTATTTTAGTGATTTTGCCACTGCTGGCCTTTTATCGTCTTTGGCCACTTCATAACCAGCATCGTATTTGATTAGTACCCCAGAAGTAACAATTACAAGTTCGTTTTTACCTCCGTAGCAGAGTAACTGGTACTTACCTTGACCGTCCTTAATTGGTATAACTTTTAGTATCTTCACGGGCCAGCTTTTGTAGTGTGTAAATCTGAAAAACAGTATTTCACCATTTGCAAACATCCTTATCATCAACGGGTGGGGACGGAAACTATCACTGACTATATCTCGATACTAAAGATTTGATTATAGTTCTAAAAATACGGTAAATGACTTATCTCTTCGAGGTCTCTAATTAATTCAATATATAATCCTTTTTCCACCATTGGCTCAGATTCATTCTCTAATTAATTCAGAACATAATTATTTTGTCACCACGGCTTAAAACTGAAATTAATTTTTTTTCATAGAGAAAATAAGTTTTAACAGGTCGAAGAATAAATGAACACTGAACAGTATTCATTTTTTTGTAATAAAAAAACGGACAAAAATCATTATAAAATTTTTTCCACAATATGTTTTTGAAATAAATGCAAGGAGTTACATTAAAACAAAAAATGAGCAGAAACAAGTCAATTAATCTTCCAGACCTGAAGGTACCACAAATCACGATGTTAAATGAATAAAACCCAAAACAAACAGACTTTAAAAAATAACCGAATTAAACTAAAAAACTGAAAATTTTAGAGTTTGCTCATTGAATTAAACTTCTGTTCCCATATTTTTGCAATATCTGATATTCAGGCTGGAAAATTGAGTACTGAAATTTGTTTAATTTTGAAGTAAACCTGCTTATTGAGTAATACTTAAGAGGATGCTACCGATAATATTGGGAGTTCCTCTTAATGAATTTTTTACCTAATAGTCTTTTTCACACATATTGAATTTTTTCGGGCACTTTCATACAAAAATATTCTTTACAGTAGAATATATCATTCATACTCAATTAAAAATTCCTCATAAGAGCTTCTTTTCATTACTCTTGGCAGTTGAGGGCACCATGCATTATGCTGCTGGCCCATAATACAAAGAATATCCAATTTAACTAAGAAAATTAGTAAAGGGAATAAGTTTAACAAGTTGATAAAGCATATGATACCAACAAAAAGAACCATGAATTAGAGATAAGTGGGGATCCTACAAACCAATTTCAAAGGGGAGGACCGTTGATAGAAGTATACTTAAATCATCTCAAGATATTTTTGAGGGCTTTTATTGTAAATCCCTCTTGACTTTGGGCCAAGATTGTGCGTTCCCCGTTGACACATGCAATTTGGAATAAAAATTTCTCTTTAAATTTCACCTAGTTCCATTGGAGGTATATTTAAGCCTCTTTATGGTATTTTCGGGGACTTTTAATGAAAATACCTCATGTATTTTGACTCATTGTTAGATTTTGCTCAACCTCTGTCAAAAAATTCGTTTTAACACCTCCCAGCTTTACTCTAAGTTCTAGAAAATGTTTGCCCAATCAATTCAACCCACCATTGAGATATGTTGCTGGCCCGTATACCCAGAAAAGCAATTCACACTAAAATTGTGGAACAAAAAACAGAAGAAAAACGCTATATAGGATAAAATATAAGCAACAGGAACAGTGAATTGCAGATTGGCGGGGATCCGACAAACCAAATCCGACAAACCATTTTTCAGCTATATTCCTGTTAAAAATCGCACGTTAAATCCACGCAAGCCACCCACAATATGTTAAACTCTATTAATTCACGTCACTGTGCAACACTTTGAATGGTCCTCTGGAACCTTTTGGTTAGACACAAGCACTGTCAGACACAAAGGCACGGAAAGCAAGAGACGAAACCCACAGAGAGAAAACACAAAAAAAAAAAAAAAAATACACACAAACACACGCACACTCACACGGTCACACACGTACGCACAGACACACTAAAATACAGATACTAACAAACACAAGAACAATGGCACCCACAAACTCACTCACAGACACACTCAGAAGAACAGGCACGAAGGAATACACAAAAACACACAAAAGGAAAATGCACTCGCACACTCAGACACACAAACACATACAGCCACACAAAGACAGCCATAGTGGCACCCACACAAAAAGTCAAAACAAAGGCATGAGGGGAAGCACAGAGAGGGTAACACTCACACGCAGAAACATACAAAAACACAAGGTCAGACAAACATGGACAACACAAGGAGAAAAAAATACACATAATCACACACAGATCCACACAAAGTCAGACACAAGGCACGAGCAGAGTCAGACACAAACAGAAGAAAAAAACACAAGCAAACAAACACACGAAGTCAGACACACACCCAAACAGACAGGTAAACAAACAGGTGTGGAGAGAAAGAGAAAAACACACAGAGTGAAAAACAAATATATACTCATTAACATAAAATCAGACACAAATGCACACTAATGTAGTCAGACATACAGGCACAGAGGAGGGACAAAGCACATAGAGGTGAAAACACACTAAAGCACTCATAGTCACACACAAAGAGACGGCGAGAAAGAAAAAAACACACATAGAAAAAAACCTACACACACAAACAAACACACACAACCACACAAAATCAGACACACAGATAGAAATACAGTCAAACGCAAATTACTGGAGAAAGACAAAATCAAACATGGGAAAAACTTACAAACACATACAAGCAAACGTAGACACACATACGCATGCACAACCACACAAAGTGAAACATACAGGTACTCTCACAAGGAGACACACAGTACGGGGGTAGAAATAAAAACACCGAAAAGGAAAAACAACATAAAAAAACACACACCATAACAAACACATACATACACATATACAAATTCAAACACACAGGCACACACAGTCAGACGCACAATCATGTAGGGAAACAAAAACAAACAAAAAAATCATACACACATACAGACACAACTAAACAAATTAAAAACACAATGGTCTGGAGAAATGTAAAAAAAAAAACATATAGGGATAACAAACACACATACAAACAAACACATAGGCAGACACACAGCCACATAAAGTAAGACACAGATGCGCATACAAAGTCAAACAAGCAGGCACCATGGAAAACAAACTAAGGGAAACACACAAATACAAATACAAAAAGTAAGACACACTGGTATGCAAACAAACATTGTCAATCACTTAGGCACGGAGAGAGAGAGATAAAACGTAGAAAAGAAAACACACACACATACACAAACACAAGCAGGCACACACGCAGTCAGAAAAAAAGGCATGGGGGACAAAAATACATAGAGGGAAAGACACAAGGAAACAAACAGAAGGAACTCCCTGTTTCCTTACCAAATAATGAGAAAATTATATTTTTTCATTTTTTAATTGCTATTTTCAATATTGTTCGATAGTTTGGATATGGACATTCCATTCAAATTTACAAAGAATCTAAATTGTCAAAAAAAAGTCAATTAGAATCCTGCGTCCTTTTTAACACACCCTAAGAAGACGAAATAATTACTTAAACCAAACATATTTTTTATTTCTTGATATTCTTCATTTACCACAGATTTTTTACCTCAATATAGGCATATGGCTTTTAGATTTTCAGAGTAAGAATAATTTTTCCAATAGCATGAGACTCTTGGCTGAAAATAAACATAGCCATTTATCGAAAGCAAGGAATAAGTTTCTGCTTCCATTTATTAAAAATGAGAGATCAAGACTAAATTCAAGATATCAACTTCCTGATATTGCCAATAAAAATAAAATATTTGATTTAATAAGTGAGTCATCATCACTCTATACATATAAAAATATTTCGAAAGAGATAGTTTCTTTTGGCTAGAGTAGTGCGGACTGATTGTAAAGTGATTTACATATAAATTAGTTTACAAGTCCCATCCATGTCTCCGTGAGTCGATTTTTTTCCGACTTCTTCTCCCTCTCTCTCTTTTTTTATGTAATCCATGTGAGTTATTGAGGTGTAATTTCTTTGTCATTGTCTCTCTATTGTTAAAAGAGACAAAACGAGTTGTCTCCCTGTCTCCTTTGTATACGATTTATGTATGTCGTTTCTTGTTTAATAAATTCAAGTCTAAGTCTACAGAATTTGGTTTTTATTTCATTATTAACTTATGAATTAGTTTTATTTGTAAAACAAAAAACGTAGATACAGGTAATAGCATATATAATCTATTTGTAATATAATTAAAAAAATTATGAATTATTTGTTAGGGATAAGATAAATGGATAACTGCTCCCCAGCTGCTATTAATTTTTTTATATTCATTTCAGTAGATTCTGTACATTTTGCAATCGATAAACTAATAGAATATCCCTGGCTGTTATTCATTTTTGAGTTTATGATCTCAAATCAGCCTTGGTTCTGAGGCAAGACCCACAGGGTTTTTGTTTGGAGGAAAGCTACTCTTTTTCTTAATCCTTGATCTGGGGCCCCAGTCCTAATCGTATTGTTATCTTCAATTGCTACACAGGGTGACAGTGAAAGTTGAACAGTTGGATCCTAAACGATGTTCAGTCAATTGCATTATCTTCTCCACCAGGCTGGCCTCTGATGAAATGGTATTTAATCCTCTTGTGTCTCATTTGACAGGCTGCTGACTCATGTTTGGATTTCCTCCCAGTATTCCAAATGAAGAATTCTTGGGAACAAAGCCAGAGGTAATTAAAAGAAAAATTGTATTCGATTAGGAAATTCGTTTAATGAATTTAGCAACTAAAATTGGAAATTTTTTTAGCTCCAAATGAAAAAGGAAAATAAATATAATCGAAATATTAGGAGAGATGATTTAGACAATGGAATATAATACACGATTACAGGAATGAAATATGTTACAACTAAATACGTATAAAAATTGCCAATATTATTGATTTTAAAGGTGAAATGGTTAGTCTATTTGCAAATAAGCGTTATGATCCTAAGGCTTCTGATCTAGAAAAAAAAAATTAAAAATAAGATAAAGGCATGATTTTAAAGGTTATCGAAATGAAAATTCAGATAATATTAAGTATTTAGATATCAATTTCAAAGAATCCATTAAATATTAAATCATATTAAATTATTAAATTTTATCAATAGTTTAGTAAGAATGGAATATAATTATTTTTTTTTAATTAGATCTAAAATTCTTATTTTACAAGACCTGTTTCAATTTGGAGCTGAGGATTGTTATAATGGTGGAAGCTTTGATTTAAAATGATGATAATTTAAATGAAAAGGGGTAAATTGATGGGGTGATCTAGGTTTGGTCTGGAACCCGTATTTAGTTTGCGAGAAAGTATAGAAATGAGACCATGATTTATATCCAATGACCTGTTTTATTTTGAATTTAGGGATAGAAAATTTTCAAAATGTGAAATATTTCATGTTAGAATGAGGTAAATTGGACTGAAAATTATGTAAATTGAAAGGATGAATTAAGGGATGACAGAAACCCTATTTACTATACTACTATTGGCAATCATAAGTTATAGTGTCCTTTTACAGATTGACAGTAATCGAAGGATGGATAGCCTCCAACACCTTGCATTTTCCCGAAATGTATCTGATAGACATTTTGGGATGGCATTTTTTGATTTTTGCAATTTGTAATTTGTCCAATTTGCTCATTCGATTGGAAACTGAAATGGATAGTACCCTTTATATTATTCACAATTGGTTGGAGTCTAGAGAACAGCAGTCTTACGCCCCCCCTTCCAAAAAAAAATGCCTAATTCTAGAAAGACATATGTTCAAAATTACGCGACAACCATTTTGTACAGAATAGTTCAAAGGTCTAGAAATAATCTCGTTGACATCTTCCACAACTTCTCAAAACCAGAACATAATTTGTATTTCATGCGCTGATTTTTGTTCGTGAAACTTATGACATCTTCATTTTTCTCTTCGTGAAACCTGTATAGACGTTTTTTCACCTTGTAAGACTGATTTTTCTAAAGCACTAGTAGCGTGCTTTTCTTTTGTTCGTGGAACTTGTTTATGGCTGCTTTTTTGGGTGAAACTTGTTATACCTTCAATTTTTCGCTTCGTGAAACCTGTACATTGATTTCTTACCTCTTGAAATTGATTTTACTCATGGACTTGTACATGCTGATTTTTTGTTCCTGAAATTTCCTGCATGTTGATTTCTCTCTTCGTAAAACTTGTGGATTGATTATTCTCTTCGTGAAATTGATTTTATTCATGACACTTTTTGCTTGCTGAGTTTCGCTTGTAGAACTTGTTGTGTCCTGATTTTATTTTCGTTAAAATTGTTTCATGCTGATTAATCTCTTTGTAAAACTTTTAATTTGATTTTTTCTCCTCGTAACACCGGTTTTGGTCAAGGAATTTATTGCGTGCAGATTCTGGTCACAAATATTGTTGCGTGCTGATTTTTGTTCGTAAAACGTATTGCAAGTTAATTTTTCAATTCCTGAAACTTGGACATAAATTTTTTCATTACAAAACTGATTTGGTTCATGGTACTTGTTGCGGGCTGATAATTTCTCCAAGAACTTATCGTGTTCTGTTTTTTGTTCGTGAAACTTGTTGTACGTTGATTTTTCACTTTATGAAACTTGTACATTGATTGTTTTTATTACTCTACCAACTCTCACGGAACCTAGGCCTAACTTGCGCGTGGTAGATTAGGTTAAGCTAGATTAGATGACATGGCATCAAACCTAACTTTGCATAGCCTACAAAAAGTATTTTAAGTGCAGGTTCTATCGCGCTTTATACAGTCCCAGAGACCTAACCGAATCTAGCACAAATTCCAACAACAAATTTATTTTCATGAGGACGGATATCTATGTACGAGTTTAACTCAGAGAAAAATCAATATGTAACAAGTTTCACGAAAAAAATCAAGTTTCACAAAAATTTTTAATCTCAAATCATAACGAGATATCAACTTCAGGTGAAGATATACTCTCCCCATTAAAAATTCATTCTGCATGAACAATTTTCCTACGAAAAGTTCACCCTAGGTTAAATTCCTTTTCTTTTGAAATTTCTCCTGGAAAATTTTGACCTTGCTGAATATTTACCTTGAAAATTCTCTCTAGAAAATTCTCTTTATTGTCATAAGCATTCAATTGCATTTCTTATCGTTTTACAAATAATCCTAGGAATCAACTCTGCCTTCTTGAAAAAATATATCAAGTCTTTTCCTTGGGGATTGTGGGAGGTCAAGAAATCCTGAGAGATATAGATATTAGATGTTTTGACTTTTCGTAAAAATATCTATTCTAAAATTTGAATCAAACAACATTAGAACTTTTGATTTACAATCAAATGAGCTTTGTTTCAATCTTCTAGGACGAATTATTAGACACAATAGCCCCTGAAAAATACAAAATATATACAAACACAAAAACAAATAAATAAACAAGCATTCATTGTCTATTTTTAACAGAATTCTATATTTTGTACTTAGGAGCTTGATACCTCTAGAACAGGGTTTTTTGATATTCTGAAATCTGATGGTTTTATTAGGATCAATTGATTTCTTATGGGAGTTTCCCTCCCTATTGCAAAACTGGCTAAATTTTAACAAGTAATACTTACCATCTAACTTTTGATGGTTGATGCAGAAAATTAAACTTTATAAATTCTATCTTCTTTGAACAGGAATAGACATTAAATTTTGTGGTGTATCGAATATTATCGTGATTGAGAGTTTCTGGTTAATATGTTTCTCAAAGTTCCTTTTACTATTGAGCTGTACTACTTCTTATTTACTAATTGTTACTGTCAAATTTTTGACAAACAAAATTAATTAAAGTATTATTTTACTTTTTGGACAATTTTAATTAACACGACCACAAATTAATAATTCAAACTTTTCCACAATACATCGTTGAGAGAAATGCAAAGGGAATTAACCAAAAAATGAACAAAAACAATTCAAAAAATCTTCCAGGCCTGAAGCTACCACAAATCACCATATTAAATAAATTAAAACAGAAAAAACAGATATTATAATAAATAACTAAGTTAAACTTACAACAAGCAGAATGTTTTAGGGTCAACTAGTCAAATGAAATTTATGTCCCCATATGATTGCGATAACTGTCAAGCAGGATGGAAAATCCAGTGGTAAAATTTGTCTAAACTTAAAGTTCATCTGATTGTTGAGTAACTCCCTAGAGGATGTTGTCAGTTAACATTGGGGGTTGCTCTTAACGCAGGGTTTTACCTAATTGAGTCTTTTTCGTGCAAATGAAATTTTTTAGGCATTTTTGTGCAATAATATTCGTTTAGACTAAAATCTATCAAATATACTAAATGAAAAATTCCTCGTTAGCACTCCTTCTCATGACTCTTAACAATTGAGGCCACCATGCAATATGTTACTGGTCCATAAAACACAGAAAAAGTGATTCGAACTTAAAAATAGAAAAGAGAAAACATGAACATAAAATGAACAAAAAAATAGAAAAGAGAAACAAGAAAACATAGGCAGGGATCCTACAAACTAATTCAAGACGGGAGGCTTGCTATTATAGGTAAATTTTAATCGCCTTAAGATGTTTTATAGGGCTTTTATTAAAAATCCCTCGTTTTTTGAGCAATTTTAGCAGTTTTCAGTTTTCAACTTTAGCAAATTTTTACTTCACCATGAGAGCTACAACCGGACTCCAAACTCGTAGTAATTCAAAAAATATGTTTTTTTATATTCCACCATTTAAATATGTGGCTGCCCTTAAAACAGAGAAAAAGCCATTCAAACTTAAATCTTAGAAAAAAAAGCATAAAAAACGTATTTTATAAAGTATAAAATATAAGCAAAAGGAACTATGAATTACAGAACTGCAGTGATTCATCGAACCTATTCCAGAGGGTGATGGGGACTTGTTATTAGAGGTAAATTTAAAGCAAATTAAGATAATTTTGAGGACTTTTAATGAAAATTCCTCGTTTATTTGAGCCAAAACTCAAATTTGTGTTTGTATATTTGTGTTTCTCCTTCTGTCTGTTTTTTCTTCTTTTTCCGTGTCTGTGTGTCTGACTCTGCGCTTGTCTTTTGTCTGACTTTGTGTGAATCTTTGTGTGTTTGTGTTTGTTTTTTTTCCCACGAGTGTTTTTGTCTATCACTCCCCCTGATTTTGTGTGACTGTGCTTGTGCCTGTATGTCTGAATTTTTATGGTTGTGGATCTCTCTTTGTGCTCTGATTTTTTCCCTCTGTGTGCTTTCATCTCCCGCCCTGCCTTTGTGTCTGACTATGTGTATGTTCGGCCAGTATGACTGTCCTTTTGTGGTTGCGTTTATGTGTGTCTGTGTGTGTTTGAGAGTGAGTATTTTCTTTGTCTGTTTTGTCTCTCTCCTCTTGCCTATTTGTCTCACTCTGTCTATGCCTATGTGTTATACTTTGCGAGTTGTAAGTGTGTGTCTATGTGTGTGTGTTTGTGTTTGTGTATGTGTGTTTCTGTGTGTGTCATTGTGCATGTGTGTAAGAGTGTGTTTGTGTGTGAGTGAATTTTCTTACTTTGTGTCTTTGTCTCTCTACTCGTGCCTATTTTTCTGACTCTTTGTGTACCTGTGTGTTTTACTTTGCGTGGTTGTGTGTGTGTGTCTGTTTGTGTGTGTGTTTGTGTGTGTGTGTGTGAGTGGGTTTTGTGTGTGTGTTTGTTTGTGTCTGTATGTGTGTTTGTGTGTGTTTGTGTGTGCGTACATTGTAGGA
This sequence comes from Artemia franciscana, assembly GCF_032884065.1. Taxonomy (NCBI): domain Eukaryota; kingdom Metazoa; phylum Arthropoda; class Branchiopoda; order Anostraca; family Artemiidae; genus Artemia; species Artemia franciscana. The sequence continues at coordinate 10,919,615 of NC_088874.1, read as the reverse complement.
GTGTTCGTTTGTATCTGATTGTGTGTTTGTGTGTGTGTATGTGTGTGTTTGTGTTTGCACGTGTGTGTTTGTTTGTGTATGTGCGTGTGTTTGTTTATATGTGTGTGTTTGCTTGTGTATGTGTGTTTGTGTGTGTGAGAGAGTATACTTGTATTTTTCCCTCTGTTTGTGTTCGTCTCTGTCTCCGTGAATTTTGGTTTGACTGTGTGTAAGGCCAAAATGTGCCGGAAGACCAGTCATAGTGCATTTGAATTGACTTGGGGTATCACATTATGGGTAGTATTTGCTTCGATTTAATGTAATATTTTTAACAGGAAAATACCGTGAAAATGTCAAAGGATTCAGGCGGATAGGCAAGAAGATGTCAGACATGGGGTATCACATTATATGTAGTATTTGCTTGGAATTAATGTAAGATTTGTAACAGGAAAATACAGTGAAAATGTCAAAGGATTCAGGTGGATAGGCAAGAAGATGTCAGACAGTCAGTCGTAGCGAGAAATGGTGACGGAGGTGACAATGGTGTGTCACGAAGGGTTGGCCTGCAAAAATATGAGACATTGGGTCTAATGCAAGATTTTTAAAAGAATATATCTGGAAAATGTCTGTTAATGATAGAGCGAGGGTGTCAGAGGGTTTTCGAGTGTCAATAGCAGTGGAATAGAGTGGCTGGAATTGTTTCGACCGAGAGGGAGTGAAACGAGATTAAGAGAAACGAGAAAAATCGATAACGGGATTACGTGGAATTTGAAGAGAGAATATCATTCAAGTGTCCACCTGTCAACGATAAAGTAAAGTCTTGGCTCATAGATACGAGGAATTTTCATTAAAATTCCAAAAAATTATCTTAATTTTATTTAAATTTACCTCTAATAACAAGTCTCCACCACCCTCTGGAATAGGTTCGATCTGGAATAGGCTGGATCCCTGCAGTGCTTTAATGCATAGTTCCTTTTTCTTATATTTTATCCTTGATAAATTTTTTTTCAAGTTTTCCTTCTTCGATGATTTGAGTTTGAATTGCCTTTTCTGTGTTTTAAGGGCAGTCACATATTTCAAAGGTGGCATAAATTGTTTGGGCTAACTTTTTCTAGAGCCAGAAACTTAAGCTGGGGGGAGGGCGTAAAGAGAATTTTTTACTGAAGGGAAGTGAAATCTAGCGCTCAGTCAAAGATACGAGGTATTTTAATTAAAAGTCATCAAAAATATCTTAGAGTGGCTTAAATTTACCTTTAACAAAATTATTTGAAATTTGAAGAGACAATATCATTTAAATGTGCACTTGTCAACTTGAATGTACAGTTTTGGATTAAAAAAACGAGGGATTTTTGATAAAGGCCCCATAAAATATCTAAAGGCGATTTAAATTTACCTCTAATAGCAAGCCTCCTGTCTTAAATTAGTTTGTTGGATCCCTGCCTATGTTTAAATTATGGATACTTTTGCTTATATTAAATACTTTATAATATCTTTTCAAGTTTTCTCTTTTCTATTTTAAATTCGAATCGCTTTTTCTGTCTTTTATGGACCAACAACATATTGCATGGTGGTCTAAATTGTTAAGAGTCATGAGAAGGAGCGCTAACGAGGAATTTTTCATTTAGTATATATGATAGATTTTAGTCCAAACGAATATTATTGTACGAAAATACCTAAAAAATTTCATTTGGGTGAAAAAGACTCTGTTAAGTAAAACAATGCGTTAAGAGCAACCCCCAAGACTAACTGACCGCATCTTCTAAAGGATTAATCAACAAACAGGTGTACTTTAAATTTAAATAAATTTCAGCACTCGATTTTCCATCCTGCATGTCAGGTATCGCAATCGGATGGTAACTAAAATTTCATTTGTGTAGTGGACTCTAAAATTTTCTGCTTTTTTAGGTTTAACTCGGTTATTTATTATAGTTTCTGTTTGTTTTGGGTTTAATTTATTTAATATTGTGTTTTGTGGTAGCTTCGGGTCTGGAATATTATTTGACTTGTTCTTGCTCATTTTTAGTTTAATGTAACTCTTAGCATTTCTCTCAAGGATATAACTTGAAAAAGTTTTAATTATTAAGTTCTTTTCATTTTTTACTAATATAGTCTAAAAAGTAAAATAATACTTTATTTAATTTTGTTTGTCAAACACTTGGCGATAGTAATTAGTATATAAGAAGTAGTACAGCTCAATAGTAACCAGTACTTTGAGAAACACATTAATCAGAGACTCTCAATCACGATAATATTCAATACATCACGAAATTTAATGTCTATTCCTGTAAAAAAATACATAATTTATCTATAAAATAAAAATATATATTAAAAATATATATATATATATATATTTTAAGTTAAATTTTACGCATCAACCATCAAAAGTAACCATCAAAAGTTTACCCATTTTGTAAAAAAGAGGAAAACTCCCAAAAGAAATGAATTGATCTTAATAGAACAATCAAGTTTCAGAGTATTAGAAAAGCCCACTCTAGTGGTATCAAGATCTTATTTACAAAATGTAGAATTATATATTTTGTTAAAAGAATTATCACGAAAGCTTGTTTATTTATTTGTTTTTGTTTTCGTATATCTTTTGTATTTTCCAGGTTTTTCTTAAAGCCTGTCGTCCTAGAAGATTGAAACAAAAAGTATTTGATTGTCAATCGAAAGTTCTAGCGCTGTTTTTAAACGGCAAATACATGGCACAGCCCCCCTTTCCTACGTGTCGTCACTCCCAAAGTTATTTGATCAGATTTTTAGAATAGTTGTTTTTTTTTTTCAACCAAGTCAAAAGATCTAATATATATATCTCTCAGGATTTCTTGAACCCCCACAATCCCGAGAGAAAAGGCTTAAGATATTTTTTCAAGAAGGGAGATTAGATCCCAAGGATTAAATTGTAAAACGATTAGAAATAAAATTAAACGCATATGAAAATAAAGATAATTTTCTAAAGGGAATTGTCAAGGTAAATTTTTAGCAATGACGAAATATTTCAGGGAAAATTTCAAAAGGTGAAAAAGAATTTATGCTAGGGTGACCTTTTTGTAGGAAAATTATTCGTGCTGAAGGATATTTTAATAGGGAGAGTATATCTTCACCTTAAGTGGATATTTCGGCAGGATTTAAGATTAAAAATTTTCATGGCACTTGATTTTTTTCGTGAAACTTTTTTATATAACGATTTTTATCTGCGTAAGACTTTTACAATTAATTTTTGTCCTCGTGAAACTGAATTTGTTGTTAGAACTTGTGCTAAATTCGGTTAGGTCTGTGGGACTGTACCAAGCGTGATAGAATCTACACCTAATATGCTCTTGTAGATTATGTTAAGTTAGGTTAGATGCTACGTCATCTAATCTAGCGTAATCTAGCCTATCGTTCTTAGGTTAGGCTTAGGTTCTGTGAGGGTTGGTAGAGTAATAAAAACAATCAATGTACAGGTTTCACATAGTGAAAATTCAACATACAACAAGTCTCCCGAAAAAATAAAAAGCGCAAGATAAGTTACATCAAAAAATATAAGCACGCAACAAGTTCCATGACCCAAATCAGTTTTGTAATGAAAAAATTCATGTCCATGTTTGAAGAAGTGAAAAATGAACGTGCAAAAAGTTTCAAGAACAAAAATCAGTATGCAACAAGTTCCGTGAACAGAACCTTCACGCAATAAGCTCCAGGACCAAAATCAGTGTCACGAGGAAAAAAAATCGTAATAAAAGTTTTAAAAAGAGATTAATCAACACGGAACAAGTTTAACGGAAAAAATCAGAATACAAAAAGTTCCATTAGCAAAACTTAGCAAGCAGAGAGTACCATGAGCAAAATCAGTTTCACGAGGAGAAATAATCAATGTACAAGTCTTACGAAGAGAAAAATCAACATGCAGCAAGTTTCAAGAGCATAAAATCAGCAAGAAAAGAGTTCAATGAGTAAGATCAATTTCAAGAGATGATAAATCAGTGTTCAAATTTCATGAAGAGAAAAATGAAAGTGGAACAAGTTTCACACACAAAAATCAGCCAAAAACAAGTTCCACAAACAAAAGCAAGGCACGCAACAATTCCCTGAGCAAAATCAGTTTTACGAGGTGACAAAATCAATCTACAAGTTTCACAAAGAGAAAAAAGAAGATGTAACAATTTTCACGAACAAAAATCAGCACACGAATTACAAATTAGGTTCTAGTTTTGAGAGGGTATGGGGGATGTCAAAGAGAAATCATTTTCAGACCTTTCAACTATGCTTTACAAAATGGTTTTTACATAATTTGAAATAGAAATGTTTTGAGAATGTAAGGGTATGTCGGGAGAGGGGAAGTCAAGCTTTCTCTCCTCCAAACTCAAACCAATTTTGAATAATAAATAGGGCACTATCAATTTCAGTTTCCAATCAAATGAGCAAATTGCACAAATCGCAAATTGCAAAAATCGAAAAAAAAGCAATCCAAAAATTTCTTACAGATACATTTTGAGAAAATGCAAGGTGTTCGAGGCTATCCATCCTTCGATTACTCTCAATCTGTAAAAGGACACTAGAACTTAAGATTTCCAATAGTAGTATAGTAAATAGGGTTTCTGTCCCCTTAATTTATCCATTCAATTTATATCATTTTCAGTCCATTTTACATCATTCTAACATGAAATATTGCACATTTTGAAAATTTTCTATCCCTAAATTCAAAATAAAACAGGTCATTGGAAATCAAATTTGGTCTCATGTTTACGCTTTGTCATAAGCTAAAATAGGGTTCTAGACCAAACCTAGATCACCCCATCAATTTTCTTCCTTCTCATTCAAATCTACACCATTTTAAATTAAAATTTCTAACATTTTTTCAATTTTGCATCCTGAGCTTTAAAATGAAAAAGGGAATGTGAAAAGACAATTTTAGATCTACTAAAAAAAATAATTTAGCTATATCATTATTCCTAAACTACTGATAAAATGTAATAATTCCAAATTATTTAATACTCGGTGGATAATGTGATATTGATATTTAAACTTTTTATATTATCTTTATTTTTTTATTTCCATAAGCCTTAAAATCATACCTTTATCTTATTTTTTAATTTCATTTCTAGATCAGCTGCTTTAGAATTAAAACGCTTATTTGCAAATAGATCAACCATTTCAACTTTAAAATCAATAATCTTGACAATAGCTTTCCATATTTAGTTGTAACATATTATATTCCTGTAATCACGTATTCTATTCCAATGTCTAAATCATATTTCTTAATAATTCTAAAATAATTCTAATTTCCTAATTATTTTTATTTTCCATTTCCATTTCGCGTAAAAATTTTTCCGTTTGTTAGCTGCTAGTTTCATTAAACGAAATTCCAAATCGAAAAATCTGGTTTTGTTCTCAAGATTTCTTCATTTGGAATTCTGAGAAGAAATTCCAAACATATGTCAGAAGCCTGTCAAATGAGACACAACAGGATTACATATAATCTCATTAGAGGCCAGCATGGTGGAGCTGGTAAGGCGATTGACTGAATATCAGTTAGAATTCAACTATTCAACTCTCACTGTTACCACGTGTAGCAGTTGAAGATGTCAATACGATTGAGAATGGGGGCCCAGATCAAGGATTAAGAAAAAGAGCAGCTTCCCTCCAATCAAAAACCCTGTAGGTGTTGACTGAGAACCCATGCTGATGTAGATCATCAACACACAAGAAATGAATATTAACAGCCTAGGAGGAAGGTTTTGCAAAAATAAAAAAAAATATTTTTAATTTCATTTTTAGTTTATATATATTCTATTATTTTACCGATTGTAAAATGTACAGAATTTATTGAAATGAGTATAAAAAATAAAAATGGTTAAGAACTGGGGGGGGGGGGGTATCTATTTTCGGTATCCATACCTAATAATTGGTCTATTTTTCATTTTTATTATATTATAAATAGGTCATTTGTACTATTTCCTGTATCTACAATTTGTGTTTTATCAATAAAACTAATTCATAAACTAATAATGAATTAAAAACCAACTCAGTAGACTTAGACATGAGATTATTAAAAACGAAACAATATACATAAATCGTATAGAAAGGAGACAGGTACACAACTCGTTTTATGTCTTTTAACAACAAAGAGAAAAAAAGGACAGAATTAGAGCTCAATACTCACTTGGAGTACATAGAGAAAGATAGAGAGACAAAGAGAGAGAAGAAGCGGGAAAAAATCGACTCATGGAGACACGGATGGGACTTATAGAATAATTTCAAAGTAAATCACTTTATATTCAGTCTCCGATACTATAGACAGAAGGAACTATCTATTTCAAAATCTATTTTATATGTATAGAGTGACGGTGACTCACTGATTAAATCAAGTTAATATTTATTGACAATCTCAGGAAATTGATGTCTTAAACTTAGTCTTGATATCTCAGTTTTAATAAAAGGAAAAAGTAACTTATTTCTTGCTCTTGATAAATGGCTACGTTTATTTTCACCAGCAGTTTCAAGCTATTAAAAAATTATCCCTACGGTGGATTTCGTTAAGTCATATGCCTATATTAAAGTCAAAATAAAGTCTATATTTCGTCTTCCTAAGGTGTTTTAATAAAAGACACAGGATTCTTATTGACTTTTTTTGGACAATTTACAGTTTTCATAAATGTTGATGGAACGTCAAAATCCAAACTGTCAGGCAAGATTGAAAAAACCAATCAACTAATAAAAAATATAATTTTCTCATTATTTGGTAAGGAAACAAGAACTTGGCTCTTTGCATACAACCTAGATTCCTTGAAACTGATACCTCGAGTTTATTAATATGCGTCTCAAAAGACATACCTAAGTCATATCGATTATTACTCATGGACTTGTCACTTTCTATTGACGGAAAGAAATTTATTTCACCGAACTATTAGGAAAGGATATTTTGACTTTGCAATGGAATCCACGAACACAGGAATGAAATGAGTTCCAACTTGATATGGAAAAAAGAATCTTTATCATTATTGATTTTAAAGGTGAAATGGTTGATCTATTTTCAGCTTTTTTTTTATTCAAATGTTTTGATTCTAAAGCAGTCAAATTTGAAAAGAAATTAAATAAATTAGATGAATTTACGATTCTAAAGGTTATTGGAACAAAAATAAAGATAATATAATTTATTTAGATATTGATATCAAACTATCCAGTAAATATTATATCATACTAAATCATTACAATTTATCAGCAGTATGGGAAGAATGGAACACAACTAAACCCATTTTATTTTAATTAAATCTAAAATTCCATTGCAAAAAGACAAGTTTTGATCTTAAGGCTCAAGATGCAAAATTGTAAAATTTTGAGAATTTTGTTTTAAAATAGCGTAAATTCAATTGAAAAGGGGTAAAATTGATGGGGTGACATATGTGAGGTCTAGTACCCGTGTTTACATTGTGAAAAAGTATAAAAATAAAACCAAATTTGATTTCAAAGAACCTGCTTTCATATTGAATATAGGGATACAAAAATTTGATATTAGAATGATGCAAAATGGACTGAAAATGATATAAATATGAATAATGGATAAATTAGATAAAGCAGAAACCCCATTTAATATACTACTACAAATCCATTTAGCCCCCTTCGAAGTTTATACGATCAACCTTTATATACGTATTTTATATGCGCCCAGGGCATAACTTACGACCCTTGTCCTAATTGCTTTGGTGGACGGGAGAGGGGGGTTGTCATCGTAAAATACATAATTTCCAGACCTATTAATTTCTTTAAAAAAACCGGCTATCTAAAAATTATGGTTAGATATGTTTGGGGAAATGATGGGCTTAGGAGCAGAGATAATATGCTCTCCAATTACTGTTGATTATTTAAAGGGCGCTTGCCCTTTGAACTTTAATTTAAATGAGCTCTTTTCGAGGTTTCTAAGACAAAATATTATTATCTCATAATTTCTACCAGATGTATACAGGAAAAAACGAGGTGAGGGGGGTATTCCACCTTCTCATTACTCTATATCTAAAAATGGGCACTGGAACTTCTGAATACTAATCCAATAAATTTCTATCGAATTTAATGGGATTGCCATTTTTGTATATGTATTATATATCACCAAAGTATACCCTACAAAAAATCATAAATTTTCCTAGTATAAATCTTCCTAGTTAACTCTGAGGGCTCTGAAAGAAGGTCATGCTTAAAGACATATTTTCTGGGCATTTCATTTACGTTGAACGGACTGGCTAACTCGAAATTTTAATCATATGTGTCAAGGAAAATGGTGAGTATGAGAGGAATGTTAGTTGCCCTCCAATTACATTCGAATATTAAAAAGGGCACTTAACCTCTCAATTTCCAATCGAATGAGCCTTTTTCGATATATCTACGACAACAAATGGCCAGCCCAAATTTTTTATCAGATTTAGTTTCGGAAAATACGATGTTTTTGGGGGCAAACCAGAACACTCATCCTAACATGCCCCCAAGGCATGCCTGACAACCCTTGCCCTGATGTTTTAGGGGGGTAGTCATCATCAAATACATAATTTTAGGAACTTTCAACTAAGTTGAACAAAATGATTATCTCTGAACTTTGAATGGATTTATTTAGGTAAATCGTGGGCGTGAAAGGGGGGTTAGATGCCCTCCAATCATGTTTGAATATTAAAAAGGCACTAGCTCTTTCAATTTCAATCAAAAGAGTCCTTTTCAAAGTTTTTCCGACAACTCATTCGATACAAAGTGATTTGGTCAAAATCCGAAAAAAAATAATAATACATTGCACCAATCGCTTTTCACTTTGGTGGCACTATCTTGCTGCCTCTGATTAAGGAGAGAAAAAAGTTTTTCAACTAAAAGTATCGACCTACTTAAAAACAATAAATATTTTTTTCCATATATGAGGGAGCTTTTCCCTCATAAGCCCCTATCTCTTTACTCTAAAATTTTACTTTTCTCCCTTTACTTTACTTTTCTTACTCTAACTCTTTATTCTTTCTACTTTACTTTTTCTTTACTTTTCTTAAAATTCTCTGCTTAAAATTAAGGTTAAATATTTCCTAATAAAAAATAATGGAAAGTGAACGCTTGATTTTCAAAACCTCAGAGACTATATCGCTGCGTATTGGCTTTGTCCTTTCTAACATATTTAAAAGACTACGGAACCTAATATCCAAAGTGTTGTTTTTTTTATTCATTCTAGACCTTGCAATTAAGGATGGATTTTAAACATGTTACTTCTACATTAATTCATCTTGCATGGCGTCAGAAAAATGTGAAAGAAACTTCCTGCTTTCTAAAAGTAATTTCAACACCTCCCCATCCATTTTATAACTAACATTAGAACAATTTCATATTTTTTTTGTGGATTCTCTTTGGATCTTCTTCAACCTTTTGTTTTCCCAGGTGCTAAGAACCCTGTTCGTACTTTCACCAGTGCAATTTACTTTTTAGACTAAAATACTTTTTTCACACAATCAAAAATTGTGCATTCTTATTATAGCGACGTTAATAGACAAAATAAATATTTTTCACGACTACAGTACAAAATTTAGGCACATTAGGGTCTCAGGACTTAAAACCCATAGAAGGACTCCTACCATTCTTTTTGTTCGGCATATTTGACTAATTTCATGCACTCGGTTACAAAAAGTAAAATAAATATAAAATGTTTTTAGGACAGAGGTATTTTCAATATTTCTCTAGCCATAGCCTCCCTTGAAAATTTAAATATTACAGCCTCAAAAAAAAAATTCAAGAGAAACCCTTATATCATTAAAAGATTTTTTCTTTTCAAGCATATTCCTTTTTAAAGATTAATGGTCACTTGAATCATTGATGCGAAACTTGTTTTTACTTGTTACTCAAGCACCATAGTTATCAATTAGAAATTTTTGCTATTGTGATTTATTGATTCTCTTAGACAGTTATTTTACGATCATTATTTGAAGGACAGACATACTTCAGGGATAAGGAAGAAAAAAACACTCGTTATTCATGAGGGTACAGCATCCGAAGTAAAATGAGGATTTTGCATAACTATGCCTAATATAGTATCATTCGTGAATAGTTGTTCGTCATAGCACACTCCAATGCAAATATGTTTTTGCATGCTTCTCCTTTTTCATACAAGATAATACAGATTCTTCAGTTAGAGGTGCAATATAACTTATGATCCAGTTATTCCTAATTAAAATCCTAATTAAATTCAAATTTAAGTTTCAATTTATTCCTAATAAAATCCTAATTCCCAATAAAATTTTCTTCTGATCTTGAGATAGCATGATAGGGCTCAGAATAGATTGTTTTTTACTTTCAAATTATAGGTTTATTAAATGAAAATCGAAATATTTCGAGGGTTTACACTTCACAATATCAGGCTTTAACACTCAAAGAAATAATTGGGTTTTTGTTGTGTGCTGTGTTGTCGTTTTTATTCTCTGTTGTGTTGATTATGGTATTGTTAATCGTGTATTAAATATTTAACGGTTTGATTATAAGATGGATAATGATTATCATTGCGTGTGATATATTCGATATGATATTGTTATATTAGTTTGTTTTTTATTTCTATTTCACTGTTACGCAGTGCTCACGATATATTAACTGAAATTTTTTTTCCCTTGAATTTTTTTAGATAGTGACCAACTTGATTAAAATCAGAAATCATGGTACATAGTTCTTCAATTTACTCAATTGCTGCTTTGTTTGTTTGAGAGAATGAATTTTTTCTTTTATTTTTCAGTTGTTTGCTAGTACCCATCGATGGCGGTTCATATTTTTTGTATTTTTTGCAAATCTCAAATATTGGCGAAAAACTCACTTTATATTTTTTAAGAATTGTATTTTAATTTTTTTAGTTTTGGGTCTTTTATTTAATTTTATTTTATTTTTATGTGTTTTTTCATTGGTTTTGTTGTACTTTCCGTGTTTTCTTTTTGGTGTTTTCCTTTTCCTTGATTATATTACTTTGTTCGCAATGAGAATGAGAGGAGGATGTTATCTCAAAATATTCGCTTTCTGAGTTGTCTTCAGTATTTTTATTTGGGCTTTAAAAACCCCATATTTGATCGTTTTCTTTCTTTATGTGATGAGTTACATGAGGCAGAAATCCAATTTACTATACTACAACCAATTCAATGAGCCCCCTACGAAGTTTTTAAGATCATATTTTCGCTATATACTTTATACTACCCCAGATAATAACTAAAACCAATGACTTAAGAGCTTTAGTGAGAGGGGGGGGGGTTGTCATCTTCAAATAAATATTTTCAAGAACTTTCAATTACCTAGAAAAACAGACTGTTTCAAAATTTGTATTATGTGTATTTGGGAAAATGGTGGGCGTAGGAGCAGAGGTTAGTTGCCCTCCAATCACTTTCAATTATGTAAAAGGGTACTATTTCTTCGAGCTTACAATAGAATCAGCTCTCTTTGAAGTTTTTAGGATAACAAAATGACCATCTTAAAATTTTATCAGATGAACTCAGGAAAATACGAGGTGGGGAAGGGGGTATTCCACCCTCCAACCAATCTTAATCTTAAATAGGACAATAGAACTTCTGTTTGCCAACCCTGTGAATCCCTAGCGAAATTTATGAGATTGTGCTTTCTAAATATATTCTGTATTTTCCCAGGGCATAAGCTATAACCATTGCCCTCTTGCTCCTGGGTTCTGAGAGGTTCGTCATCCTTAAAGGCATAATTTCCGGGACTTTCATTTTCGTTGAACGAAATGGCTGAATCAAAATTTTGATTAGTAGTATCGGGGATAATGGTGAGAATGAGGGGAGGGTTAGTTTTCCTCCAATCAACCTCGAGTATTAAAAAGGGAACCCCGTTTTAATTTCCAATCGAATGAGCCTTTTTCGAAATGTCTATGACAACAAATGGCCAACGCAAAATTTCTATCAGATACACTTTGGGAAAATACGAGGAAAAAAATTCGAATCTCTAAAACTATACAAAAACTTCTGATTAGCAGTCCAATGAGCACCTTCCGAAGTTTATACAGCCACCCTTTCAATATATACCTTATATCCCCCAGGGCATATCTGAACACCATTGCCTTGAGGGTCTTAGGGGCTTGGCATCCTCAAATGTATAATTTCAGGACTTTTCAACTACGTTGAAAAAAATAGTTATTTAAAAAATTTGATTGGATGTGTTGGAGGGAAATTGTGGGTGTGGGAGGAGAGGTTAGTTTCCCTCCAATCACTTTCAGCTATTTGAAAGGGCACTATCCCTTTGAGCCTACAATCGAATGAGGTCTCGTTGAACTTTCTAGGATAAAAAATGACCATATCAAAACTCTTATCAGATGAACTCAGGAAAATACGAGGTGGGAGAATGGGGTATTCTAATATCCAGCCACTCTGAATCTTAAAAATGGCAAATTAATAATTTCTGGGTCTTCAATTTACGTTGAAGAAAATCGCGAACTGAAAATTTTGATTAGATGAGCCAACAAAAATAGTGAGCATGAGAGGAGGGTTAGTTGCCCTCCAATCACGTTCGAGTATTAAAAAGGGTAACTAACCATTTTAATATCCGATCTAATGAGCCTTTATCGAAATGTCTATGACAAAAAATGGCCGACTCAGAATTTATATCATATACACTTTGGGAAAATTCGAGGTGTGTGGGGAGGGGGCCCACCCTCCAATCACTCTGAGTTTCAGAAACGGCACTAAAAATTCTAATTAGCAATCCAATTGGCCCATTCCCAAGTTCATACTATCCCCCTTTCTATCTATACCTTATATACCCACAGAGCATACCTGAAAACCTTTGCCCTTAGGGTCTTATGGGGTTTCCGTTCTCAAATACATAATTTCACGACCTTTCAACTAACTATGGCTTTTAACTAACTATGGTAATTTAAAAACTTTGATTTGATGTGTTTAGGAAAATCGTGGGCTGGAGAGGGGGGTTAGATGCCCTCCAATCACTTCTGACTAATTCAAAGCGCACTAGTTCTTTCAATCCCTAGTCGAAAGACCCATTTTCAAAGTTTCTATGACAACTCCTTCAATACGAAGAGATTTAGTCAAAAAAATAATACATTGTGCTTGTCAATCTTCACTTTGTTAGCACTATCACGCTTCCTAAAATTAAAGAAAAAAGAGTTTTTCAACTAAAAGTAACGACCTGCTAAATAACTTTAGATTTTTGTTTCCATATATGTGGAGACTTTCCTTTCATAAGCCCCTCTCACTTTACTCTAAAGTTTAACCTTTCTCCCAGTTCCTTCAGAAGGAACTCAGAAGCATTTTGGTTGTTATATTGGAATAAAAACTTTACTTTAACGAGCAAGGAACTTAAGAGCGTACAACCCCATTCATATATGGAAAATTTTTTTGTCTTTTATATTATATTAGAACTCTCAGTTTAAAAAAACCAATCTTTTGAAATTTTAATATCTTATTGTTAAACAGATCACACCAGAAAAAAGGATCCCTTAACATGTTTTCAGTTACCCTCTCCTCTCCTCACTCTGCACCCACCGACACTCTTTCATACTAGATGATTGAAAATTATACCTGTACCATGTACACAATCGTTTACATTTTGTGCACTATACAGATTGTTTACACTGTACAAAATTACAACAAACATAACCTGAATCTACTAGGTCCCTCCTAGGACACTCCATACGCCCCACCCCTCATCTCATCATCAATAATAAACGTATACAATTAAAAACTGCGTGTAAACTAGAAAGAATTAGACAATAATTCCCAGAGAATCAATTACGTTAATTACTTATAGGAATCATTACACATATGAAAAGGTTTGCTCCCTCCCAAAGACCTCGTTTTAAGTTTTTTAGTGAATTAAAAAAACTTATTATTCTAATTATACGGCCATTGTGTTTTAGGAATTGTTCTTATGTAATTGAGAAAAAAAGATTTTGGCGTAAAGAGTAGGGTCCTGAGGAGAGGGCAGCCCCTTTCATATACGTAAAAAGTTCTTTTTCGTTTTAAGTTTTGATATTGTTCCTTACTTTATTTTTTTTTTCTTTTTTCTTCCTGATCGTTTTTAAATAACACGGGGAAATTCGACTCCCCTTCCTGCAAACTTAATTTCATGTAAAAGCAACCCCCCTCCAGGGAAAATCTCTAAGATAATATTCTAGCTGAAAATTCTACCCTGAAAATTTCTTGCTGACGATCTAGTTGATAGACTTTTATTAGTACATTTTTATTTGAAAAAGAAATTAACATCTGTCTTTTAAATCGTGCCAATAATCGCCATGTTACTGGTAAAGTTTCCATTAAAAAAACAAAAAAGTATATTTTCCAGGTTTTTTAGTTAGGAGGAGGAGGAGGGTATGAAGAAACCTGTAAAAAAAACATCAAAACTGTGAAATTGTTATACTCTTTTGATGATTTCAGGGAGTATTTCTGGTTTACTCTGTAAGTATGAAAGTTGAGAATAACATTAAACCCCAGAATGCGCAATATTTATTTCGTGCAGGAGAGGGAATTTGCCTTCCTCATCCATTCCTTTACCTCGAGATCGCAAAACTCTTGAGTGTCATAATTAGATCCTAGCTAGAGATCTCTAGTCCCTTTTTAAAGTCTAAGAGAATTGGACACCAACCAGTTACGTGCGGGTGGTATTTTTTTGCAAAGGGAATGGTTTTATTTACCACAGGGGTATATTCCAGAGGGGAGGCATCTTCAGTTGAGTTTATTTTCTAGGGCTTTTCTTAGGAGGGGTGTAATTTTCTTTGGGGTGTTTTTTACGGGGAGCTTTTCCAGGGGAGGGGGGAAAACCTAGCCACAGTTCTTTAAGGCATTTAGAATCAAAATTTAATTATTTTAAACATATTTTTTATTTATTGATTACCCAATTAAAGTTATTGAAAATATCTTAGATGCAGGATTAAACTACGAAAACAAAACAATAATAAAAAAATTCCTCTTTATTTAATTGTTCTGGCAATTGAAAACAAAACCTTTCCAGCTATACCATGGAACGCAAAACTCAAAGACAAACATGGAACAATTTTAAGGAAACATAATCTTTCAATTTCTTTCAAAAATTATCTTAAAGTTGAGCTTTTTTTTCAATCCTCGAAATAGTAGAACTGACCCTATAATGACATGTGGTGTTTTACACGGTCACTTGTTTGCAAGGGAAGTTTCAAATTCAGAGGATCAGTCACAGCTATGGGAACGATTGATAGAACACAATATTTTAACAGCTAAATTCCTCATATTTGAAAATGAAATATACATGGAAATTTTGATTTTCGTTGCTCGCTACATTTTTGGCATTACAAATTATTTAGTTTTTTTTGAGGAGGCAACTTACATATCTAAACCAAATAAACTACCCCATGTTTAAAGAAGCAATTAAACTAAAAATAAAATACATGATTTTTGCTTCCTTTCGTTTTGCTAGCTGACTTTACACATGTTTTTTTCAGGTATTTCTTTTTTGTTCATTATTTTTTTTTCTTTTTAAAACCTTCTCTCTTTATATTTTACACAATTTTATATTTTATTCTTTCTTTGATTTTCCATTCCATATCTAGAAATCCGACCATTAATGAGAAATAATCAAGGCTATTGTTGATGTTCTTAAGTCTACAATGCCTCTGCAAAATAAGTCTTCTGTGTATTTTTTTTGCAAAAGCCTTCAAGTTTTTAACATAGATTAATAATTTTGGAAAAAGCTCTCGTCAGAATATATTTTCGTCATAAGCCAAATTTCTTATGTCTCATTGATACAAATAATTGGTCCTGTTAATTTCAGTCCGATTTAGGAAAAACTTACTTTATCAATTTCACTGCTCGTCCGTGGGGAATTTTTTTGGTTGGAGAGGAATATCTAAAGTCAAAAAGTCTAAACATTGCCATAGAACAAATTATTCAATGTTAATTCACAAGTAATTTTTTTAACAATCTTAAAATTCTCTTCTGAAAATAAAATTTAACATTTTTGAATTAAAAGAAAATGGAAAGTGAACGCTTGATTAGCAAAACTTCACAGACAATATCGCTCCATATTGGCAAAAACTTTTCTGACATATTTACAAGAAAATTGAGCCTAAGAGCCAAAGTATTAGTTTTTTTCATTCTAAACCTTGCAATTAAGGATATATGCATTTTATACATACTGATGCTATTTCAATTTATCGTGCATGACGTCAGGGATGTGTGAAAGAAACTGTAGCCTTCCTACATTTCTGAAAATAATTTCCACACTTCCCAACCCATTTTTATAAAAGACATCAAAACCCTCTTAATTCAATTTTTATATTGTAATTAACTAAACTTTCTCAAGAAACTGTGGTAAAATGTCAGTCTTTTGCGTAAATATTGGGGTTTGAGGAAGGAGTAGTATCCTACACATATGGCATAATTTTCGTTCATAGTAAGTTTCAATGTTAATCCTTACTTCTAGTTAAGAAAAACATTTATTATCAAATTGATTTTTACCGGTTTATAAACCATTCCTAAGAATATCCTTACCTGCCTCCCCCTCCCTTTTTGACATTCTCCTGGAAAATTCTTCGCAGAAACTTTTCTTCCCATAAATAATTCAAGACAGCTCATTGAAATGAGCCACCATTTTATCTTCCATGACCGTTAGTTTGATTGGATTACCCTGGAGGATATAAAAGTAACGCATAACCGTAATCTGTCTTCTGGTAAAAGGTACAAATGTCTAACAGGCCTAATGCTGACAACCCTCTTGTCTTCTCAAAACCAAAACATGATTTTTACTTCACTGAATAACACAAAACAAATGGCAACGGATCATCAACTTAATTGTTTATTAAGGTCGAAAAGTCAAAATATTTATATTATACTCTATTTATAGCAAAATGAAAATTATTTTCGGTTCTTAAGAAGGCATGAGGGTGCTTAGAAACAATTGTTTTAATTTTTCCAATGAAAGGTTTATCGAAGAAAAAAGACTTGCAAGAATCACATTTTCCCCAATTTAGGGGCAGCAAAAAAACTATAAGCTTGTTGGCTTTCAAAAGGTCATATAAAAATATTATAAGCAGCGTTACGCTATAATAACTGCCAATATCATTAAATCTTTTAAAGGACTTAAATCAACTGGAGATTAAAAGTTCTCAAATTTTTTTCCAAGAGTAAAAAGTGATTGAAGGGCAAGCAGCCCTCCTTCTAAGCCTTTTCAGTTTCCAAAAACATTCAATAAAAATTTTAGATATTCATTTGTCTGACACACTTCAAATTAAAAATTACATATAAATAACCGAGTTAAGCACAAACAAGCAAAAATTAAAATCAATACAGCTGAAAAAACCCGTGCCTTCTCAAGAACAGACTTTAAGACTCGTAAGTCATTTAGAAATAAAGGGAAAGAGCATGTTGGAAAAACATATTTGGTTTTTCCAATACGACACCGGTTAATTTGTTTTTGCTCTTAGCAATGATATTGTTTTTGTTCATTTGTTCGCACCTAACACAGTTTTCACCAATTTATTGGGAGTTGAAAAGCTATAGGCATATTGTTAAGTTGTTCTTGCTCCTAGCAATGATGTTTTTTTTTGTTGTGGGCTGTGATTTCTTTTTTATTCTGTTTTGTGTTTATTATCATATAGCTAGTCTGATTACGGTGATTACGTGGTTTGATTACGTCATTGATAATGATTTTGACTGTGTATGGTATATTCGTAATGATTTTTGTTATATTAGTTTTCTTCTTTTTTTCATTACTTCGCAGTGTTCACGATATATTAAACTGAAATTTTACGGTCGTTTTTATTCGATAATGACCAGCTTGAAAAATATACAGTCCCCCAAAAATGCGACTCCTTGCACGAAAAATTTTACAATATCGGAAGGGAAACCTACATTTACTTCCCCTGTAAACTTCTTGTTGACTTCTTTAGTCTCATCACTCGTCATTAAACAAACATTTTTGTATAACTTTCACTGTGTATTTAAAAAAGAACAAAAATAAATTTAAAAAGCAAAACTATTTCTGCAGAGTGATAGAGCACAGTGAAAATCATGAACAAAAAAATTTATTGCACTGCCAGTTTGTTTTATACAGACCCTAGAGAAAGGAAACCATGCCCAACAGACACCACTATGATAATATCCACGGAGGAGGTAAATGTGTTCTGTTTTTAAGCCCGTCTAAGGCCAGCCTCCCAACCACACAAAATTTCACCTAGAAATATATAATTTTTTGGTCTCATAAGAAAGTAATCTCAGAGTTTTGAGTTGACTGGAGTAGTAAGGGGTCTACACGACCGACCATCCTAAGGTAAATTACTTCCTTATGTCATCCCCGATGTTTAAACAAATCTGACCATTCCTAGTGAAAATTATTTCTTTTTTCCAAATAATCAGCATGGAGGACCAATTAAATCAATGCATTTCCTTATGGAGATCCAGTTGTGTCTATTCTGATAACTCTGGAAAACCAGTAGTATCCATACCTATCCTGCTGGAACAGAGTTTTTTTCTATTCCCTGGACACTCCCATCTAATAATATGCCCCTGACGGTACTCATTAGCCAAACTTTCAATTTTTCCTCTCTACTTTCCTGTAAATTTCTTATTAGATATATGATTGCTGCAAGATTCGATTCCGTCTCTTAAGCACAATTGGATAACAGGCTAAGAAATTAGTTGTCAAATCGCTTGTTTTAACTAATACCTTTTGAAGGTTTCTTAAAAGCTCAATAAGGAATTAAGCAAACCAATTCTCGTACAAAATCCACAGGAACTGTATGAACTCTTGGCAAAAATGATTACGGGCATTGATTTGTAGATTTTACCATTAGAAAGATGAAATATCAGCATATTGCCTAAGTTCTTTAAGAAACTTTAATTTTAGTTTTTACTAATAATGACGTATACAGTTAATATACATCTGATTTTTTTAATAGTATTGAATCATTAAATAATTTGGGTTTTTATTTTCCAGAAATAGGAGCATATTGGTTGAAACACATTTAATATTTTTAACAATATTAGACAAACTCGAAGAGGAATGAATGTTTGTCAACAATTTCATGTTAGTAAGTGTAGGGTTAATATGGATATAGGAAGATATCAGTTTTCATATTATTGAACTTTATTTGGAAATTGATTTCAAATCGAATAAAGATTTGATTTCTAGAGTTTTGTCTTGATTTCTATATACAAGATTTGATTTTTAAGGATTGTCCTGAATTTCTAAGTATTGAAATGTTGGATTTTGTGAGTTCGTCTGGATTTCTATTAGTTGCTTTTGATTTCTATGGGCTCGCTCTATATTTTTACATATAAATTAATTTATTTCTTCCGTTTGGTCTTGATTTTTAGACGTTGGCCTTGATTTTTTCGCTTTGATCCTGATTTTTATGTATTTGTCTAGATTTCTATGGGCTGGTCATGACTTGGTTGTATTGATTTTGATTTTTAGAGGTTGCCGTTTATTTCTTCGGATTGGTCTTGGTCTCAGAGGTTGACCTTGATTTAAATTTTTTTTTTTATGGTGTGGTCTGGTTTTCTATGCATTGGTTAGGATTTCTATGGTTCAGTCTTGATTTTTATATATTAGTTTTGATTTATGAGGATTGTTCTGGATTTTAACATATTGATCTATTGATTACATCGGATTGGTATTGATGTCTAGGGTATCGTCTGAATGTCTACAGCTGACACTAATTTTTATGAATTCATGTAGATTTCTATATATTGGTTATGGTTTTTATGTATTGGTCTTGATTTTATAGGTTTTTTCGATTTCTACAGTTTGGTCAAGATTTTAATGAGTTTTCCTGGAGTTCTACGGCTTGGTCTTGAAGTCAATGGTTTGGTCTGATTGTCTAAATGTTTTTGAAATAAGAAAAAGGCTCAGTCAAGAAATTCTTATAAATTATGTCGTATGTCAACCATATTTTGTCACAGGCTTGAAATTGCCATAGAACATCAATATTTAACAAAGAAATAGCACTTTTCAACTGTTCAAATAAAAAATTTGTAAGTTTAGTTTATAATTATAGTTTTTTATAGAAAAAGGTAGAAAAACAAGTAGGTGAAATAATATGCGCAAGAATGGTGTCATCAAGGCTGTTACACTGTGCTATCCTAGCCTCTATTTTCTTATGTCATCAAAAGAAACGCTGCTGGGAATTTTTTCATCAAGCTGTAACGATCAATTCGAGTATAAACATACATTTTGGCAGCAAAATGCTCAAAAATGTCATATGTGTGGTTTTGTTTGCTAGAGGGTGTCGTTTATACGCCAATGAGTGTCACATGCTGAGAATTCTAAACGAACAATTTTGCAGGAAAATGCTCAGAAATTGTAATCTGTGTGATATTGCATGCTAGAGGGTACCTTGTGTTAGCCATTGAGGGCCACGGGCTTGAAATTTCCATAAAAAACATCCCAGTTTAGCAATGAAATGCCAAGTTTCCGCTGTTAAAAAAACTGTCATTTTTACACTTTATAAATTTATTTTTGAGAGAAAATAATGAAAACTGTTAGGTGCGATAATCTGCACTTGAAGGTTGTTATTGGGGGTTGGGAATTGTTTCAAACTGGCTTTAATTTCTAGGAGTCATAGTAAGAAACGCACATGAAGATTTTTCTCATTAATTTTAATAGATCGACTCTAGTGTAAACAAGTATATTTGTAGGATATTCCTGAAAATTGGTATATATTGATAATGCTTGATGAAGATTTAAAAGTCGATAAATATTAACAAAAATCACACCATAACCTTCAGCGTATCAAAGAACCCTAATGTAGAAGTTTCAAGCTCTTATTAATAGAAGTGTGGAATTTTGTATTTTTGCCAGAAGGCAGATCACGGATGGGTGTTTGTTTATATTTTTATTTTTTTCTGGTTTGTTTCTTTCCCAAGGGTGATCATATCGACCCAGTGGTCCTTTAATGTTGTTAGAGGGCTCATTCTATTTGAAATGGAAAGTTCTTGTGCCCTTTGCATGTGACCAAATAAATTGGAGGGCACTTAGGCCCCCTTGCTAATTATTTTCCCAAAGTCACCGGATCAGAATTCGGAGATAGCCATTTTATTCACCATAGTCAAAAGGTCTATAATTATATCTTTGGGGACGAATTACTCCCCCAGAGTCCCCGTGGGAGGGGCTACAAGTTACAAACTTTGACCAGTGCTTACAGATATTAACGGTTATTGAGAAGTGTAGAAACATTTTCAGGGGGATTTTTTAGTTTGGGGGAGTAGTTGATAAGAGGCGATATGTTGGGGGGACTTTCCATGGAGGAATTTTTCATGTGGGACAACAATTTCCATGAAGGGAGCGCATAATTTTCTAGCATTGTTAAGAAAAAACTATGAAATATATATATATATATATATATATATATATATATATATATATATATATATATATATATATATATATAATAGATTTTTAAACAATGAAGTAAGGAGCAGCATTAAAACATAAAACGAACAGAAATTACTACGCATATGAGGGGTTCACCTCCTCTTAATACCTCGCTCTTTACGCTAAAGTATTTTTAGTTATTTCAAACATTTATATTACGGTCTTTGTTGTTCAGGGATCATTTTTAAGGAACTATGACTAAATTTTAGCTTTAGTGTAAAGAAAGGTACTGAAGAGGGGGGTGAGCCCCCTTATATACGTAGTAAAAACAGGTGAATACAGAAGTTTGTTACGTAAGCTAATTCGTAAGTTACGTATATCTTTTACTAATAAAAACGTTTGTAAAAAATCAAAAGTTCTAGTTGCCTTTTTAAGTACCCAAAAAATTGGAGGTCATCTAGGCCTCCTCCCCTGCGTCTTTTCTTCTCAAAATCATTCGATGAGAACTATGAGAAAGCCATTTAGCCAAAAAAAATTGCAAATTTCGTTTTAATTATTCATCTACAGAGAGCCCAAATCAAAATATGCATTGATTCAAAAATGTTCAGAAATTAAATGAATAAAAACAATTTTTAAACTGAAAGTAAGGAGCGACATTGACTTAAAACGAAATAAAATTACTTCGTATATGAGAGGGGGTAAAATTTTTTACCGTTCTAAAAAGTAGAGTTGAGAGAAAGAGTCAAACTTTAGCGTGTAGAGTGGATCGTTGAGGATGGAGCAGCCCCTTTCATATACGAAGTTATTTCTCTTTGTTTTAAGTTTTAGCATCGCTCTTTACTTTCAGTTAAAAAAAAAATTCAATTTAATTCTGCATCAAAAAGGCATTTGCTGGGTCGCCTAAAAAGGGAAAACTCCCTTAAAAGTGCAGAAGTTTGAAGAAAATAATACCATGAAAATCAGTGTTTATAAAACCTACTGAAGTGGTTCAAAACTCGTATCAACAAAAATATGGGTTATATAATAATATGGGTTATATAATAAGGTTGCTTTTCCTTTTCCCTGCATCAGTTTCCTGAATTTTCCCGAAGCAACCGACCCTACTTCCCAAGACTGCTCTTCAGTGACAGCCATAAGGCTGCTGGAAAACATGACATCCCAAAATCAAAGGATGTGGAAGAATTTTGGACACGTGATTAGCAAGCCTCAAACCCAATTTCCAAATATTCTTCTTCAGTGGTAGCCATAAATCTGCTGAAAAGCGGACGTCCAAAAAGCCAAGGAACAGGAAGAATCTTGAGCACTTGATTCACATGCCTCAAACCCGATTTCCCAAGGATATTCTTCAGTGGACACACTAAACCGCGGCCACCAAACACATCTAAGCAATTCCAACGCATCAGTTCATCCCAGTTGGGAAGACAATTAGGCGGCAGTAGTGATAAGAAGTCGGGAAGATCTAGCGGCACGGGAGGATCTTAGATATAAGGTAAAAGCCTTCTGGATATAAATAAAACAAAAATAAGCATAAATATAAGAATGGATAAAACTTTTAATTAAGATAATAAATAAAATATTTAAATCCTAATATTTTTGTTTCACATCTCAATACCTTTAATAACGAAAAGAGAAAAAAAATGAAAATAGAAGATACAGTTTCAACTGAACATGCTATAATACTGAAATAAAATGTTACAAAGAAATAACTTCAATAGATCATTTTTTTGGAAATTTTAAGGCGACACAACTAAAGAAATTATTTATGAACAGTTTAATGAATAACCTGAATAATATTACACAGTTCAGATCCCTTAGAAAGGATCGAACCAGGGTTACTACTCTACCAGAATAGAACTTGATATTTTACCAGCAAAAAACATACTATTTTAGGGTGGATTTGAATCGCGGGTTGCAATTTGGAGGATCCGTCCATTTTCCATCCCCTCGTACCAATCTGCTTTTACCGACTAAATAAAGTAGAACTGGGCAGAAATGATTCCTTGCTACCTGGTTATTATGTTTCCGAAAAATTCCCCAAAACTTCCAGTTTATTCAAACCGTTTTTAAAATTTCAAAGGATATTCATTCAAACCATTTAAACTCAATAAAATTTTTCCAAATTTATACAGACTATTAAATTGGAAGTTTAGAATTTCAATTAACATTGCACTATAAAGCAAACCCTTTTAGAATCTCCCAATTTTAATTGCATCTTCCAAGATATCGTTAAAATGATTTAAATTCCAAAAACACAAAGCGTCTGGAAACCTTGCTTTTCGCAAGTAACAATATCTGTATGAATCGGAAGTCGTCTTCCCAGATAAATACGCTAAGGTGTATTTAGGTGGAATACACAAATACGAAAAAAATTATTCATATAAATTGAGCTAGGCTATTATTCATATATAATAATTTATAGAAAAATCATTAAGACCTTGAGATACCAGGGGGTCTAAACTTACCTTTATTAACCTTAGCCTGACAAAGATAAACAGTTCTTTTATTCAGTGGTATTATCGAACCTCTTGAAGTTTGTCCAAAGTATCCCTGAAAAATAGGAAAATAGTGGTCTTAAATTTACATTTCCCTTTTCAACATCCCCCTATTTCCCACAGAAACTTTCTGACACCCCCCCCCCTCAGAGTTGGATCTATGTGCATCTACGGCTTATATTATGTGACTATTCCCTCTCTTCAAGTAGAGCAAAGCCATCGAGTCCCCTTTAAGAGTCCTCCCCATGCATAATTTCATTTTCTTTTATATTATATTTTCTGTTTTCCTTTAAGTTACAGTCTTAGCCTTCTCGATATTGGGAAATTATATTGCTTTGCAACACTGGTGCCAAGGCTCCAAAGAGTGATATCAAGTGAAAAATACTATGATTCCAGGAATTTGTAAATTCTTATAATTCGCCTACTGTAAAAGTACTATTTTCTAACATATAGTTCAAGTCACTTTTTTGGGGAAAAGGAGCAAAATACTGCAAATGCACTGCAGACGGCAACACTGGTTTTTATGATTTCAAAATTATAAGTTTAGACTATACTAAGGGTTAAATTTTGAGTTCTAAAGAATTTTCAAAAAATTTGGCTATTCATCTTCTTCAAACCAATCGTAAACTTATATGCCTCTTGGCTTTTCAGTTGTACAGGACCGTTTTGTACTACTCCGCAATTCAATTCAAATTTTTTCTGAGTGTTCACAGAAGAGTATGTGGAGTTATATCTTGATATTAATTTGAACAAGTCGAAGATAGTGCGCTTTAAACCAATAAAAGTGATGTTATGGAGCCAAATGTTCCGTTCCTTCTAACAAACAGTATCAAAATCCTTGAAGTTACTTTCTCCAATGACTTCAACTTTGCCGCACATATCGAAAACGTGGTTAAAAGTGCAAATACTAGTGTACAGACTTTAAACGGTATGCGTAGGTTCAGTGCGAACACAGATAGTATTAACTATGCATACATTGCGTGTGTCCGCCTCATTCTGGAATATGCGTGCCCTGTTTGGGTGCCATCAGCATTTAGAAAAGTGCATCTTTGGCAGAAGCTTTAGTCGGTTCAGAAGCGAGCGGTATCGATCATTTTGGGCTGCCGGTACATCCCCTACGAATAGGCTCAAGAAGTGCTTGGACTGTTATCACTCCAATACCGGTAAAAAACTCTGATAATGAGTTTTGGAAAGTTCTTACTTTCTAAATCTCATCCCCGTGACATTCTACCTGATCAACCTCTACCATCAAGAACGAGAATCCAAGATAAGTTAATTCCCGTTAAAGCAAGAATCAACCGATAAGGTAATTCTTTCGTCTCGGTTTTCGTCAAAATGTACAATAAGAGTTAATATTTATAGTTTGATTTATATTTAAAAGTGTAGTTTGATTTTGAATATATTGTAAAGAAGCACAAATCACCGATAGTCTCAATTTCTAAGGTTTGGTCAAGATTAATTGGAGTTTGCGTGGCTTTCTACAGCATGGTCTTGGTGTCTATGGTTTAGAGTACGTTTCTATATGTTGTGGATATAATAAAAAGTCTTTTTCAAGAGATTTTTTTAAAGTGTGTAGTAACAAAAAAAAATACCTTACTTCATATCAAAAATAGGGCATGGAGCTATATCTGAGTTTACTCTAAATCTAAAGGGTGATGTTTTCCTGTACATAGCCAAAGCACAGACACACAAACGCTATATCTAAGTTTTCTCTAAATCTAAAGGTTATGTTTTCTTGTACATTGCCAAAGCACACAAACACAAAAAGGTAAAGTATTTGAAAACCAAGCACATTAAAAGTATCTTAAGTAATAAATATTTCGTAATCTTACTTAAGTATCAAGTAATAAGTACACCCTAGAGTTTTTTCTTAAGTGCAAGTACAAGTAATGGAAAATTTTAGTTAAGTAATGCTTCAAGTAAAAGTACTTCAAGTAAGTGACAGCACTGGTAGTATGTCAGCCATTTTTTGTCACAGTCTGTGAATTGTCATAGAACATCAAAATTTTACAAAGAAATAGCAAGTCTTAACTGTTCAAATAAAACTTGTCATTTTTAGTTTATAAATATATTCTTAGAGAAAAAGGTTGAAAAACAAGTAGGTGTAATAGTGTGTGCCAGAATGGTGTCATCAAGGATGGTATATTGTGCCACGCTATCTTCATTTTTTGAAAGGAAACGCTATTGGGAATTTTCTCATCAATTTGAACCGGTCAATTTCAGTATAAATAAAATATTGGCAGCAAAACGCTCCAAAATACCATATTTGTGATATTGTTTACAAGAGGGTGTCGGTTGTACTCCATTGAGTGTCTCAGGCTGTGAATAACCATAAAACCTATCAATCTAAGAAAACAATGGCATGTCTCCACCATTCAAATTAAAATATTGTTATTTTTTTGTTATAAATACATTTTTGAGAGCAAAAGGTGGAAAAACCCTTAGTTTTGATAATCTGCGCAGGAATGGTATCATCGGGGCTGGTAAATTGTGCTTCACTGGTGTCAATTGCTTAAATAAGAGTCTAAATTCAAATGGTCTCAAACGTCTCAATTGTCAGAATAAATTTTAATCAGTGGTATATTGGTTGCCAGAGTACCGTGTGTCAGCCGTTTATGGTCACGAGATTGGAATTGCCAATGGCCTACAACTTCGCAGTCAAGCAGAGAAATGGCAAGTTTTCGCTGTTGAAATAAAGACAACTGACATTTTAAACTTTACAAATTTATTTGTGAGAGAAAAACTGAAAAACTGTTTGGTGCGATAATCTGTGCTAGAAAGGTGTTATTAGGGGAGGGCATGGTGCCAAACTTGCCTCAATTGCTAAGAGTCATCGTAAGAAACACTGACGGAGATTTTTTTTTCATTAAGTCTATGTGATTGTCTCAAGTGTAAACAAATATATTTGTATGGAATGCCCGAAAAGTGGTATATATTTGACAATACCTGCTGGAGAATGCCGTTTTTCATCCATTCAGAATCAGAGGCTGGGAATTTTCATAGAATATCGCAGTTTAGTAAAGAAAAAAGGAATTTTTCACTGTTCAAATTAAGGCAATGATAATTTTTTGGTGTATAAATTTTCCTTTGAGAGAAAGAGTTTTAAAACCCTTTGGTGTAATAACGTGCACCTGAAAACTATCATAGGAGGAGGGGGGGGGGGGGCTTTTGTTGTACATTATGCCAGGTGGGCTTCAATTGCTAGGAGTCATCAGAAAAACGCAAACGGGGATTTTCTGCATTAAGTGTAAGCAATCAATTCTAGTATATTCAAACATTTATATAGTAAAATTCCCAAAATTGGTATATATATGATACTTCCTGCGAGAGACTGCCATGTGTCGGGCATTCAGTGTCACACTGGGAATTGCTTGTACTATCATGTTTTACAGCTTAAAGTTAAAGTAGGATGTATTAAAGGAATTTTTATACTTATGAGAGTTTTATCTAAAACTCAGTCAAAGAAACAAGGTATTTTCATTAAAATCTCTCAAGGAAATCTTAATGTCACTTAAATGTGTCTCTAACAATAACCTTTCCCCTCTAAAATTACTCAAAAATCCTTGCTAGCTACGACTGGCTAGTACTCTATTGTCACGGTTGAGTTAATACGCAGAGCCTTGACTCAAAGAAACGGGGGCATTTCTGTTAAAACCACTTAGAAATAGCTCCTAAGAGGGCTTAAATTTACCTCTATAAACAAATCCCCCCTTGGTGGAATTGCTTTCTAATCATCACCTCCCCCTTTCGGAATTCCTTGCTAGGCTAAGGTGGAATTGGATGCTAGGATACTCGTGGGTGTGAATACTAAGGTTTTCATCTTTGTATAGTTCACAGTTCCTTTTGCATATACTTTATCTCTTATGAGCTTTTTAACATTTTCTTTTTTCGTTTGTTGAGTTTCAAGCACTTTTTTTGTGTTTTATTGGGAAGACATATATTGCCATGACAGCGTGAATTGCTTGGACTAAGATTTTTAAAAGCTTAAAGTTAAGGTGGGGATTGTTGTATGATTTTTTTGGGCTGTCAGGGGAGTGAAATCTAATATCCAATCAAGATAAATGAGGGATTTTCATTAAGACCCCTAAGAAATGACTCTTAATAGGTTTCAAATATTTCTCTAATATATTCCCCCTCCCCACTGAATTTGATTGCTAGGACCCCAACTTTTCTTTAATTCATTTTCGTTTTGCTTATATTTACCCTATGTCGGTTGTTTTTCAGGTTTTTTTCCGTTGTTGAGTTTTAACTACTATTCCTGCATTTTAACAATGATTTAAATTTGTTTTTATTAATATAATTTGTATGTACAATATCCTTTAGCTGTATTAATCCAGGATGAAACTTCAATATACCTCACAAATGTGACTAAAGTTTCTTGTAGCCTTTCCACATAGGTATGCATATTAACAAATGAGATTAATATGAGTGTAAAATTTGGTGTAGTAAAGATAAAAAGGAAAAACTTTGGTCATGCATAAAGGTATGGCATATTTTATCCAAAACAGTAATCTTGCTTTTATTTCCTCTCCGATACCAATATTATCTGATAACACTCTGTAAGGCATTAGTTAATATGCTGCTACAATACAAATGTAACCAAAGTCAAATAATCAATTTTCCCCTCTACATCTCAATTATTGCAGTCATAGGAAACACACAATCAATAGTTTGATCATTCTTTTAAGCGAGACATGGGAATTCAATCGTAGAATTGGTTATATCTTGGATTCCTGAATTATAATATTAGAAAAAGTTCGTATGTCCACCTATAAATGGTGCAGTTCCATGGGATGAAACTACCGTTTTGAATCCTAGTCGGGATACAAAATCTTTAGAATATAATGAGCCACCGGGAAAAATGCTTTGAAAGTAAAAAAAATTCCTATGGCATTAAATAAAAACATATGTGTACATTGTCGTTACGTAATACCCCACGTTTGTTTCCTCCACATTTACAAGCAGGGATCCTCCAAGGAGACCTGAAAAAACAAGTCAGGTTAGAATGCGTCATCCCTGATAGAAGTAAACATTCTCTCATTACATAAAAAAAAGAAATCATGAAGAAAAACACCTTGAGGAAAAAATGTCTTAAAATACGTTTTGAAATTTGTAAAAACGTCTTGAAGAAAGCTGTCTTAGAAAATGTCGTGAAATTTCTTGAATAATATCTTGCAGAAAAATGTCTTAAAAAACCTTTTTGAAATATTTTGAAACTTCTTAAGAGAAAAGTCTTAAGTAGGGTCTTTGGAAGTCTTGAAACGTCTTGAAATACCTCTTCAAGAAAAAGGTCTTAAAAAACTTCCCTGCTTGACTTTTGGACTCTAAAAAGTCCATTAAGTAATACCCTAAACCTTAATGTGTAACAACCCAAACTAAACAAGCCCTATCATATGGCAACCATAGGAAACCTTCTCTTTTGCATGATAGCCATTTGCTTCTTGAAAAAAAGTGAGAGAAAATGATTTGAAATGACTTGAAACGTCTTGAAGAATAATAATTTTAAGAAATTTCCTGCTTGACTAGTTGACACTAAAAACATAATACATAATGCTCTAGGCCCCAATTAGTAACAACCCAAAATAAACAAGCCATATTATGTAACAATTTAATGAAACAATCCCTTTTAAGTAACAGATACTTGCATCTCTTTGAAAACATTTCTTATGATGTAACAGACATCTGCATCTCTTAGAAAACATTTCCTATGACGTAACTTGCACCTACTGGCTGTGTCTAAAAGCAGGGATATGGATGTCCTTAAAACTACAAATAGAGATTTCACAAAATCTATCTTTGGGATACTACTGCTACTGGTCATACTTATGGGTGAAATTGAAGTGAATGGGAGAGAGTATCTCCCAAGAACTCTAGATCAATGAAGCAAAATCGTGGTAACAGGGTAACAACAGGGTAACTAGTTTTCCTTTCAGCCAACCGTCTATCATTAATGGCTCCAGGAAGGGGCTCCTCTTTCCAAAAGAGACCAAGTCTCCCTTAGAGCTTACGTGACTAATCGCAGATTCCTTCCGGATTTTTTGAATGCAACTTAAAATTCAGTACCTATGGATTTCTCCCAATGAGTTCAAGATCTCCTTGTCCCCCGATTAATTCTTAAGTTATGCTAACTAGGTATAGCCCATCCATTTTCAAGTTTTCAATATATATATATATGTATACATATATATATATATATATATATATATATATATATATATATATATATATATATATATATATATATATATATATATATATATATATATATATATATATATTTATATGTATATATAAAGAATGAATTTGTAATTGTGCCAGTGGATAAAGCTAATAATAATTTTGCCATAATTTGTCAGAAGCTGTATTGTGATATCTTAAAAAGGGAGTTATGCACAACTAATGTTTACGAAAAGGTAAATATAGAAGATGAGAATTTAATTGAAAAGACTGAAGAAATACTTATTAAAAATTTTAATATTAAAATAAATGACAATGATAAAAAGTTCCCTTTCCTATATTGGACTGTAAAATTTCATAAGAATCCCCCTAAACCACGGTTTAGTGCTGGAGCAGCTAAATGTCCAACCCGCATTGCTGCTACTGACCTTTCTTTAATTTTAAAGGAAATTGTAAATAAACTTAAAACCTAATGTTCTGGTATTAAAACATTTTCGAATTTTAATCCATATTGGAGTGTTAATAATTCACTGCAGGTGATAGATTCTTTAACAATGGTTTTAGCTAAAAGAATTGAGTCTTTCGATTTTGCGACAATGGATACTAATTTATCACTTAATGTAGTGTTTGATAATTTAAAAACTGTTATCAAGAAGTCTTTCCTCTTATCTAGTAAAAGGTTCTTAAAAATAGACACTTATAATAAAAATAGCAATATGGACAAAATGCTTTAATACTACAGTTAACTTGAGATGTTAGAACTTGGATATGATTTTTGAGTTATTAGAATTTGTTTTATACAATAATTATATAAGATTTGGGGGTGATTTGTACAAGCAAATTGTGGGAATTCCCATGGGGGGGAATGCCAGCCCATTTATAGCTGACTTGTTTTTAAGTCAACTAGAATATAAATATATGATGGATAAGAATAATCCAATTAATTTAAAAAATGCTTTGTCAAATAATAAAAGATATTTAGATGATATTTTGGTCTTAAATTGTAAGGATTTCATTGATATTTCTAAAAATATATATCCATCAGAGCTTATTCTTGAGCTTAGTCATGGCGCTGGTCATGAAGATCATTTCTTAGATTTAAATATTAAAATATTTGTGATAATAATAAATTAAGTTTTAAAATGTATAATAAAACGGATGATTTTGATTTTGAAGTGATTAGTTTCCCATTCCCTGAAAGTAATATACACTCAAATATCACATATTCAGCGTTTTTCTCACAGTTATTTCGTTATGCAAGGATTTGTAGTAATTATATTGATTTTAAAAATAAATGTAAATTCTTAAGCCAAAAATTGATATCAAGAGGTTTTTATGCAAATAAATTAACTTGGCAATTTAAAAAAATTAGTTTTCATTATAACGAACTTTTAAATAAATATCAAAAGAATTATCTAGAAATACTAAAAAAAAATTTCAACTAATTTCGGAGGTTCGAGAAATGATGTCGCAGCGCCATTTATTTTGAATTGTGTTTTTAATTGAGCGGATTTTTTTGTAAAATTAGCCACATGGTAAAGATGAATTCTATAATTCTTTAGTTCATTCAGGTTTTTTGCAATGTGTTAATATTTGTGATTTGGTAAAATTTATTATATTTAGTTTACCTATGGTTGCTAAAAAGAGGGAAATATTAACAAGATAAGCTTGTTTTGGTTTTACTTGGTTGTTTTAAATTTGCTATTTTTTTTTCTTTCATAGGCATGTATTTTGGGGGGGATACCTGACACGGGGATGCCATGGATATTCTGTGGTAGCCACAACACTGTGCTGGGTAGAGAATTTAAAGTGGCGAAACCCTATACAGGCCAGTGTATTCTCCTGATGAGCCCTTGTGTTGGGTGTTGCCTCTGAATTATTTGTCTATATTATTTTGTCTATTGTTTTGTAAATGACGACTTATACTTATTGACGACAAGACTGCCTGTCCATGGATTATTCCTTATGGTTAATTGTGTATGGCTATGCTGTTTGAACTATGTGAGCGTTTTTCTGACAGTTACTTCGTTATGCAAGGATTTGTAGTAATTATATTGATTTTAAAAATAGATGTAAAATCTTAAGCCAAAAATTGATATTAAGAGGTTCTTCTGCAAATAAATTAACTTGGTAATTTAAAAAATTTAGTTTTTTATTATAACGAACTTTTAAATAAATATCAAAAGAATTATCTAGAAATACTTAAGGAAATTTTCAACTAATTTCGGAGGTTCGAGAATTGTTGTTGCAGCGCCATTTATTTTGAATTGTGTTTCTAATTGAGCGGATTTTTTTTTTTAAATTAGCCGCATGGTAAAGATGAATTCTATAATTGTTTAGTTCATTCAGGTTTTTTGCAATGTGTTAATATTTGTGATTTGTTAAAATTTATTATATTTAGTTTACCTATTGTTGCAAAAAAGAGGGATATATTAACAGGATAAGCTGGTTTTGGAGTTACTTGGTTGTTTTACATATACTGTTTTTTTTTTTCTTTCATAGGCACGTATTTTGGGGGTGATACCTGACATGGGGATGCCATGGATATTCTGTGGTAGCCACAACACTTGCTGGGGTAGAGAATTTAGTGTGGCGAAACCCCATATAGGCCAGTGTATTCTCCTGATGAGCCCTTGTGTTAGGTTGTTGCCTCTGAATTATTTGTCTTTTTTATTTTTTCTATTGTTTGGTAAACGACGACTTATACTTATTGACGACATGACTGCCTGTCCATGGATTATTCTTTATGGTTGATTGTGTATGGCTATGCTGTTTGACCTATGTGATTGGATGGATAAGTAGGGTTAAGGCCTCATTCAAGTGCTGGTCTATATTAATCACTAATTTAGGAAAACAGTTTTTCTTTTCTCCTTCTGTCTCTCTCTTTTTTTGTGTGTTTGTGCTGTTGCATTGGTGATTTCTCTTTTCATGATATTATTCCAGGTTGGATCCAGTGCTGGTAGAGAAAATTTTTGTTTAGTTTTCTCCCCGAAAGACCTTTACCCTGGTCAAGCTTTTTAACCTGATATTTTTAATTATTGGCATATTTACCTTGGCATGTTTTTTGGACTTTGATTTTTGGATTTTGATTTGGATGTTGGTTTGTTTTACATTTATTTTCAATTACTTTTTATGCAACAAAACACAAATATTAGCCTCGGAACTCGGAACAATTTTTTTAAAGTTAGTAAGTGTAAGAGTCGTTGTTTTCTTTGCCAAGATCATTTTGTCTCACGGACTTCTGTTAAGAGTACATTGTATAATAAAAATTGTGCATGCAAGTTACGTGGTAATGTGAATTGTAGAACAACCAATGTAATTTACCTATTAGAATGTAATAAATGATGCCTACAATATGTGGGGGAAACAACTAATAATATATATAAAAGATTTTCTGGACATAAGACAACAGTTAATAATGAAAAAACTAATAACTATCTAGTTCAACATTGTAATAATGTTAAATACTCCATATCAGATGTAACTGTCACAATTTTAGAAAATTTAGAATTAGAAAATTTAAATAAAGAAGAGAAGAACAATAGACTACGTAAACAGGAGGATTTCTGGATCCATAATCTTGGTACAGCTTATCCTTTTGGGCTAAATGATCGTGTAGCAAAATATGGTGACATGTCTCATGTTCTTGTTAAATGTATTGATGGTTTTATGGACCATCCTTCTTTTATTTGTCCTACTAAACGTAAAAAACGATCGAGAGGACATAGGAAAAATAATAGAAAAAATGAATTAGATGTACATATGCTTTCTATAGATCTATGCCAGCCACTTGAATATAGGGGTATGATTTCTGGAATAAAATGTCTAAATAATTTATCCAAGAGGAATCTAATCAAACTTTTCTGGATTGTTAAGAATAATACAGCTCTTGATTATAATTTTAAAGTAATATGTGATACAATTTGCATTCTAACTAAAACGAAATTTATTTCAGAAAAGAAAAAGTTCGATAAGATTAGTAATAAGGATAACAGATTATATTTACCTATTAATGTTACTTGTAAGAAGATTGAAGATATTAATTTACCAGAAATTTTATATCAGCGGCATGTGAAACAGGCCCTTCCTAGTAATTTGAATTATAATGATTGTCCAGTTTTAACTTATAATTTTTCAAAAACTATTGGGCAAATTATTTTTAATTATAATTTAATACTAAAAAGATTAGATAGTGATATAAATTGGAAACCGGTTTGTAATTGTAAGCAACTTGACCCGTTTGTAAATCCTACTTACAAACATGTTATAACAGGGGACTTCAATAATAAAGCAAGATGATCTTCAAATTATAATGAATAAAGGGGCTTATTTCCGTCTTTCTCATCATCTGAAACCATCGAGTGTTCTTGATGGCTTGGAAAATGATTTTGATTTATTTATTGATAAGTGGTGTAAGAAAGAGAATAAAAATAAAGAGAGTTTTCAAAGTTGGAAGAATTTAATTATTAGTAGAATAAGAAATAAAATATATTCAAACTTAAAAAATAGTAATGCTGCTTGACCTATGTGATTGTATGGATGAGTAGGGTTAAGGCCTCATTCGAGTGCTGGTCTATCTTAATCACTAATTTAGGAAAGCAGTCTTCCTTTTCTCTTTCTGTCTCTATCTTTTTTTCTTTTTCTTTTCTTTTTTTTGTGTTTGTGCTGTTGCATTGGTGATTTCTCTTTTCATGATATATATATATATATATATATATATATATATATATATATATATATATATATATATATATATATATATATATATATATATATATATATATAATTATAAATATATATATATATATATATATATATATATATATATATATATATATATATATATATATATATATATATATATATATATATATATATATATATATATATATATATATATATATATATATATATATAAATATAAACATATATATATATATATAAATAAATGAAAGAGAAATATAATGAAAAGATAAATCACCAATAAAACAGCACAAACAAACAAAAAAAAAAGAAATAAAAAAAAAGAAAAAAAAGAGAGAGACAGAAAGAGAAAAGGAAGACTGTTTTCCTAAATTAGTGATTAATATAGACCAGCACTTGAAGAAGGCCTTAACCCTGCTCATCCATACAATCACATAGGTCAAGCATTATAGCCATACACAATCAACTATAAAGAATAATCCATGGACAGGCAGTCATGTCGTCAATAAGTATAAGTCGTTATTTACCAAACAATAGAAAAAAAACTATAAAAAAGACAAATAATTCAGAGGCAACAACCCAACACAAGGGCTCATCAGGAGAATACACTTGCCTATATAGGGTTCCGCCACTTTAAATTCTCTACCCAGCACAGTGTCGTGGCTACCACAAAAGATCCATGGCATCCTCGTGTCAGGTATCACCCCCAAAATACATGCCTATGAAAGAAAAAAAACAGCAAATGTAAAACAACCAAGTAACACCAAAACAAGCTTATCCTGTTAATATATTCCTCTTTTTAGCAACAATAGGTAAACTAAATATAATAAATTTTACCAAATCACAAATATTAACGCATTGCAAAAAACCTGAATGAACTAAACAATTATGGAATTCATCTTTACAATGTGGGTAATTTTTTTACGAAATCCGCTCAATTAGAAACCCAATTCAAAATAATTGGCGCTGCAACAACAATTTTTGAACCTCCGAAATTAGTTGAAAATTTCTTTAAGTATTTCTAGATAATTCTTTTGATATTTATTTAAAAGTTCGTTATAATGAATATTCAATTTTTTAAATGGCCAAGTTAATTTATTTGCAGAAAAACCTCTTGATATCAATTTTTGGCTAAAGATTTTACATCTATTTTTAAAATCAATATAATTACTACAAATCCTTGCATAGCGAAGTAACTGTGAGAAAAACGCTGAATATGTGATATTTGAGTGTATATTACTTTCAGGGAATGGAAATTAATCACTTCAAAATCAAAATCATCCGTTTTATTATACATTTAAAGCTTAATTTATTATTATTACAAATATTGATATTTATCTAAGAAATGATCTTCATGACCAGCGCCATTACTAGGTTCAAGAATAAGCTCTGATGGATATATATTTTTAGAAATATCAATGAAATCCTTACAATTTAAGACCAAAAAATCATCTAAATATCTTTTATTATTTGACAAAACATGTTTTAAATTAATTGGATTATTCTTATCCATCATATATTTAGATTCTAGTTGACTTAAAAACAAGTCAGCTATAAATGGGCTGGCATTCCCCCTCATGGGAATTTCCACAATTTGCTTGTACAAATCACCACCAAATCTTATATAAGTATTGTATAAAACAAAATCTAATAACTCAAAAATCATATCCAAGCTGTAACATCTCAAGTTAACTGTAGTATTAAAGCAATTTGTCCATATAGCTTTTTTATTATAAGTGTCTATTTTTAAGAACCTTTTACTAGATATGAGGAAAGATTTCTTGATAACAGTTTTTAAATTATCAAACACTACATTAAGTGATAAATTAGTATACATTGTCGCAAAAACGAAAGACTCAATTCTCTTAGCTGAAACCATTGTTAAAGAATCGATCACCTGCAGTGAATTATTAACGCTCCAATATTGATTAAAATTCGAAAATTTTTTAATGCCAGAACAATAGGTTTTAAGTTTATTTACAATTTCCCTTAAAATTAAAGAGAGGTCAGTAGCAGCAATGCGGGTTGGACATTTAGCTGCTCCAGCAATAAACCGTGGTTTCGGGGGATTCTTATGAAATTTTACAGTCCAATATAGGAAAGGAAACTTTTATCATTGTCATTTATTTTAATATTAAAATTTTTAAAAAGTATTTCTTCAGTCTTTTCAATTAAATTCTCATCCTCTATATTTACCTTTTCGTAAACATTAGTTGTACATAACTCCCTTTTTCAGATATCACAATACAGCTTCTGACAAATTATGGCAAAATTATTATTAGCTTTATCCACTGGCACAATTACAAATTCATTCTTTAGATTAGCAATTGCTTGTTTAGTCTTCGCAATATAAAATAATGATTTAGTGCTACTATTTTTAAGTTAGAATATATTTTATTTCTTATTGGTCTCATAATTAAATTCTTCCAACTTTAAAAACTCTCTTTATTTTTATTCTCTTTCTTACACCACTTATCAATAAATAAATCAAAATCATCTTCCAAGCCATCAAGAACACTCGATGGTTTCAGATGATGAGAAAGACGCCCCTTTATTCATTATAATTTGAAGATCATTTTGCTTTATTATTGACAAGTCCCTTGTTATAACATGTATGTAAGTAGGATTTACAAATGGGCGAAGTTGCTTACAATTACAAACCGGCTTCCAATTTATATCACTATCTAATCTTTTTAGTATTAAATTATAATTAAAAATAATTTGCCCAATAGTTTTTGAAAATTTATAAGTTAAATATGGACTATCATTATAATTCAAATTACTAGGAAGGGCCTGTTTCATATGCCGCTGATTTAAAATTTCTGGTAAATTAATATCTTCAATCTGCTTACAAGTAAAATTAATAGGTAAATATAATCTGTTATCCTTATTACTAATCTTATCGAACTTTTTCTTTTTTGAATTAAATTTCGTTTTAGTTAGAATACAAATTGTATTACATATTACTTTAAAATTATAATAAAGAGCTGTATTATTTATAACAATCCATAAAAGTTTGATTAGATTCCTCTTGGATAAATTATTTAGACATTTTATTACAGAAATCATACCCCTAGATTCAAGTAGCTGGCATAAATCTATAGAAAGCATATGTACATCTAATTCATTTTTTCTATTATTTTTCCTATGTCCTCTCGATCGGTTTTTACGTTAAGTAGGACAAGTAAAAGAAGGATGGTCCATAAAACCATTATTCGGCGTTTTTCTCACAGTTACTTTGTTATGCAAGGATTTGTAGTAATTATATTTATTTTTAAAATAGATGCAAAATCTCAGGCCAAAAATTGATATTAAGAGGTTTTACTGCAAATAAATTAACTTGGCAATTTAAAAAATTTAATTTTCGTTATAACACACTTTTAAATAAAAAGCAAAAAAATTATATGGAAATACTTAGCGAAATTTTCGGCTAATTTTGGAGGTTCGTGAAATGATGATACAGCGCCATTTATTTTGAATTGTGTTTCTAATAGAACGGATTAAAAAAAAAAATAGCCACATGGTAAAAATGAACTCTATAATTGTTTAGTTCATTCGGGTTTTTTGCAAAGAGTTAGTATTTGTGTTTTGGTAAAATTTATCACATTTAGTTTACCTATTGCTGCTAAAATGAGGAATATATTAACAGGACAAGCTTACCTTTGGTGTTACTTGGTTGTTCTAAATTGTTATTTTTTTCATAGGCATGTGTTTTGGGGGTGATACCTGACACGGGGAAGCCATGGATATTCGGTAGTAGGCACAACACTTGACTGGGTAGAGAATTTAATTTGCCGAAACCCTATAGACAAGTGTATTCTCCCGATGAGCCCTTGTGTTGGGTTGTTGCCTCTGAATTATTTGTCTTTATTGTTTTGTAAATGACGAATTATACTTATTGACGACATGTCTGCCTGTCCATTGATTATTCTTTATGGTTGATTGTGTATGGCTATGCTTTTTAACCTATGTGGTTGTATGGATGAGTAGGGTTAAGGCCTCATTATAGTGCTGGTCCATATTAATAACTAATTTAGGAAAACAATTTTTTTCTTTCTCCTTCTATTTCCTTTCTTTTTTCTTTCCTTATTTTTTTTTGTTCTGTTGCATTGATGATTTCTCTTTTCATTCTATACGTATATAGCCTATATATATATATATATATATATATATATATATATATATATATATATATATATATATATATATATGTATGTATATATATATATATATATATATATATATATATATATATATATATATATATATATATATATATATATATATATATATATATATATATATATATATATATATATATATATATATTTATTTATTTATTTATATCGGCTTGACTATTTCTTATATCTGGAATCTTATTTAATAAAATCAGCTCCTATTAAATGGCTGATATTGCAAAAGTAATTAAAAGTTGTTTACAAAGAAAATTATAATTCGTCAAGATAAGAAATCAACTGCCACATTATTCTATTAATGGATTGCAGTGTTTTACAAAAAAACATAATCTAAAGATTATTTTGAAAAAATTTAAAATATTCAATACCATCAATGATCATCATAAGAACAAAATATCAATTTGTGGGCGCTATATTTAATGGTCACTAAATGTAAAAAGAAAAAAAAGACAGGTTCAGGTTCATTTTAATAATAAAATAAGTTACGAAATATCCAGAGCCTGGCTGAGAAGACAAATTCGTAATGCACGGGATGGATAACAAATACTTCTTTAAATAAATAGAACTTCCACACTTCACTACATGCAATTCAAACAAGTGCAATTAAACATCTTCCCCCGTCAATTGCCCAGTCAACAACACTACCCATAGACGCATCCAGCGAAATAAACATAAAAATAGATAAAAGATACCAAAAACCCTAGAGGAATCCATTTTCGGTATAATCAAAAACCAGATAAAATAAAATGTAAATGGGAACAAACTTAACATCCCAAAGGCGACCCCCACCAACCAAAAACAATTTACTTATCACAAAAATAATTTTTTTTTAAAATAAATCAACATCAATTTAAGTTTTGTTTAGCTGTTTTAATTAATTTCGAAGTATTCAATTTAGACGCATAGATATTCCAATACCGAATTACCGAGTTTCGAAGCGAAAATTTTGATCTTTCATTTATTATTCTTGGCTGATATTATTTATTGAAATTTCTAGTTAGATTTCCGTGGTCAATGTTTTTAAGTGGGAAAAAGTTCGAGGAACGAAAAAACGAGGAAAGCAAACCACGGTCATACTTTAGTTTGAAGGAGATAGATTCAACCGTCACAAAATCTCTTAAAGGAAGAATATTAAGGAAGCAATAGAGAGAATTAGCTGACGACTTCGCTGGATATAATTTAGGGGAAGGCAAGTAGCTCTTAAGGACCCGCAAGGCTTTGTTCTGTTGTTTCTAAAGTGGCTTAATATGAGAACTAAATGTGCTAAGGTAAACAAGTGATAAAACATTAAATGAGAATGAATAAATGCATAATAAAGTAATCTCATTGCTTCAAAGGGAAGGGATGACCTGAGTTTTCACATTATCCCTATATTTCTCCCCAATTTCATCGATAGATTAGATATAAGAGGCTTCCTGGATAGGTTAGAGTCAAGGAAAACTCCGAGGTGTCGCATTGTTGCTGCTCGTGAAATCTTTATTTCAAAATCACTTGATTCAATTAGTTGAAGCTCAGGAACTGCAGCGTTACAATACGGGAAAACGACAAATTTTGTTTTATCAGAGTTAAGAGCTAGGTAATTTGACTCAAGCCACAATAGAAGATGGTTGAAAGCTTCTTCCAATAAAAGTTTCAAACAGCTCGCATCTTTCCCTGTGACAGTACACACAGTGTCATCCGCAAATTGCAAGTTAAAACCAAATATTCTCATTGAATTATTCAGGTCGTTCACATAAATTAAGAAAAGTAGGGGACCTAGTATTGACCCTTGCGGGACACCAGTGGTATTAGATTGACGACTCATTTCAGATTAAACATCACCCCCATCAACATACTGAGAACGGTCCTTAATATAAAATGCTATTAGGGATTTTGCCGGCCCTCTTATACAGTATTGATCTAACTTATGTATTAAAATATCATGAGATATTGAAAATAACGCTTTTTAAATGTTAAGAAAAATGGAAGCTGGAATTTCTCCGCGGTCAAGAATATCATGGACATACTGTGTTAGTCATAGGACCGCATGATCGGTAGAGTGACATTTGCGAAATCCGAATTGAAGGTGATTTATCATTTCAAAATGATCTGAAAAACGCACTATTCTATTATAGAGACAACATTCAATTGTTTTAATAAAAGCCGATAGGAGCAATATAGGCCTATAATTTGATGGATTTTTTTCTCTCTCCTCCTTTGCAAAGAGCCAATATTCTTCAGTCTTTTAACGACTAAGGAAACGTCCCATTTTTAAATGCCAGGTTTATTATATGACATAAAATGTGCGATATTTGTGGGAGTATTTTTTTCAACAGAAATGTCGATGATCCATCAATACTTTAAGAATGACCATTTTTCAAAAGAGTAGCTCCATTCTTTAGTTCATGTTCAAAAACCGGTTTTAAAAATATTGAATTATCATTTGATGGCGGAAGGAAATTTATGAAGTCATTTTTATTTTGACTATATGACCCTTATGAGGCAGCAGACTCACCAGTTTGTTCCCCTATTTTAGCAAAATGACGGTTTAGGACTTCTGCTATTTCTTTTTTATCATTAAGAGGTACTTGATTTTCAGGCATACAAATTTCATCTGGAAAACTTTGGTCCTTCCTCTTACTAAGGCATTCTTTAATTAGAAACCAAGTCTTTTTCGGAGAGATACGAACTTTCTAAAATCTCTTCCATAATAATTCCTTTCTTCCAAACGAAGAATTTTCGACAATTGACTTTTATACCTTTTAAATTCAGAAATATTTTCATCAGATTGACAGTTGAGGTGCCTCCTGAATAACTAATGTTTAAACTTTATAGATCGTGGCATGCCCTTGGTTATCTACAGCTTATTAGGAGATTGATAACGTCTCAGAGCAATCTTTTTAATCGGGAATGTTTCATCTAATATTTCTTTAAACTGCTTTAAAAATAGATCCTTGACGTGGTTAACATGCTCAGATTCGAAAGGTCCATTATCATTCATAATAATTAATCTTTCTATTAATAGTCGTAGCATATTCTATTGAGTGACCGTGACTTTTTAGAAAATTTTAGTTTTTATTCGGTTTAAGCTCACTTTTTAATTCATAAGACAACATGAAATGATCAAAATAATCCACAAACAC
This sequence comes from Artemia franciscana, assembly GCF_032884065.1. Taxonomy (NCBI): domain Eukaryota; kingdom Metazoa; phylum Arthropoda; class Branchiopoda; order Anostraca; family Artemiidae; genus Artemia; species Artemia franciscana. The sequence goes on along the minus strand of NC_088874.1, from coordinate 10,877,666 downwards.
TATCCTTATTAGATTTGTCTCGAAATTCGTCATAATATTGTCAATTAGTGATGCCAACGTTGTAGTTACTCTTTTAGGTATGCTACAAAGTGGTAATAAACATTGCGACAGGCACATCGATAAAAATCGATCACATTTTTGTCAAGTCTACACTCATTCATTTCCTTATCTGTTGTCTGATGTGAATCATAAATCAAATTGATGTTGAAGTCTCCCATCAAAATTACCCTTCTGTTCTTGCACGATTTTAGCTTCATGAGGGTATTGAGTGACGAAGAGAAAGAAGAAGGTGATACATGAGGTGGAGTATAACAAACGTAACACGCAACATTCTCATTATTTACGATTGTAAAATTATAAATTCAACTTTCATTTCCTCATGTAAGTCATTAAAATCTGTTATTTTTTGCGAATGAATATCATTACGTACATAACACCCGATTCTTCTTTAATTTTTTGATACTCGTGATTTTTCAAAAAAATATAACCCTGAATTTGGACTGAAGAAGAAAGATTATCACTAAGAAATGTTTCACATACCCCAATCAACAAAATATCATGACTCGGAAGAAACGCCGATAGAAAATCTATTTTACTCATAAGACCACGACAATTCCAGAATATGTACCGAAATGAACCTGGAGTAGGTACATGATCTATGTCATTATTGTTAATATATTTATTTTTGGGGAGAGCCGCCACAGAATCGTCCATATTACCAAAGTCTTCGTTTACTAAATTATTCGCTAGAATTTGTTTAAGGTCAAGTGGATCCACCTCTAGCCTACCAAGCATATTCTCAACATTTGTAAATTTAGACATTAATTCTTAGTAGATAAGAAATCGCTGGACACGCTCGCAAATGGGGCAGGCGAAACGGCAAAGAAAGGAAAAGTAATAACTGAACGCAATAAAATACAGTTGTACACTTAAGAGCCTGATATATATCTATAATAACAAACATAAAGAACAAAAGAGAAGACAACAAAAGACAGAAAACCAGGACCATGATTATTACGGCTAGAGCGTATTTGATATTTCACAAACCATAATGACGACCAGAAAAAAAAGAAACAATATATATATATATATATATATATATATATATATATATATATATATATATATATATATATATATATATATATATATATATATATGTATATATATATATTTTCTCTACAAATTAAAATATCGCCCGTACTAACAGCAAAGATCACCACTTATCTCGACAAAAACCCCATAAAAAAAATAAAAAAGGAATAACTGTTGTCACTTAAAAGGAATAATAGTCATTTTAAATAATCATTATAATCTTCACTGCTGTTCACTGATAACTGTTAAGCTTCATGATGGTCATCGTATTTTACCGAATATTTTTAGAGTTCAGGTGACATACTTCTAACCATACATCCGCTTTCTTTTGTTTGATCCTGGAGGACTCACATTTTCCAGCTTTCCGCAGACCTTTAGCCTTTGAATGAGAGGCATTCCTGATATCGTTAAGTTTGGGAGGAAGATCAGACACAAAACATGCTCCGGACCCTTTAGGCTTCCCCATATTACGCATCATTAATTGCACATCTTTGTCATTGTTAAGGGAACTGGTTTTAACGTCTCAGTTTTTGATAAGTCTCACCTAGTGGTAATGATATTGCTGGTTTTAGACCCCAGTCTATACAAATTGTCAATTGTAATAGGACTAGAAATCCCCAAAGTATCACTGATCCATGATTTCATGTTAGATTCCAGGGTTCGGTTACCCTTTTCGTTTCGTAGACAATGAATGATGAGGTTTTTTCCTCTTCTTTTTAAGTCAATTAGCAATAGTTTTTTCGACAGTAATTCGCAGGAAGCTTTAATAGAATTCAGTTGACTTTCAAGTTCAAGAGTCCTATTGCCACGTTCTATTCCATCCGATGTTATGACTTCAATATCAGCTTTCAAACTCACAAATTTCAGAGACAATTCGTTTTCGTTTGCCAAAATTATATCACGTTTATCAAGTTTCATCAGCTTGGCATTAATGCTAACTTTAAAGTCATCAAAGTCCTTTTAGCTGACGCTCGCTATCATTAGATAAATTAATAATTACGATCTATATAGAATCACCTTAGATCATTCCTTGCATTCAACAATAATCTTTTTTAAAAACAAGTTTTGCACGGTTAATCTTAGCGAGATCCTAACACCTTGAATGACCAGCCAGAGAATAACAATTGTCTTACTGTATTATTGATTATGTCCAAAAAAAGGTGTTTGCAGTGTGAACTCTCAAATAAGACTAGTATCACTAAGATATTGAGCCTAAATTAAAAGTAGAAATAGAAAATGATACCAAAGATAATAATAAAATTATTTCAGATTTAAAACTTTAATTTAACAGGGTACAAAATAAAGATATTATCAAACTAAAAAATTTTCAAAATTGGAACAGATTTTAAATGATGAAAATGATAATAAGTGAAAAATAAAGCAAAAATTTATTTTAATAACAAAATCTAAATCAATAAAAAGGTCGTAGATCAAAATCGACAATGTATTTAACATTTAACTGGTAGAAAGAGTGTTAAAAAAGAACGGAGTATTGACATTTTTAATTTATTTATAAATAATAAAAAACAAGAGAAGATACAGATATCCAAGATTATATGTTTAAAGAAAAAGAACACCATAATGATACTAGTATTCAATGTATTAGAGAAAAATTCCCTTGCAGTTAACATTTCTATGAATTCAAATATAACTTATTCTGGACCACTTTTTGACTCTATTATTAGAAATTTGAAAAACTGATTCATTGACAGAGTTAGTTAGAGTTGAATGGACCAAATGTGTAGTATTTTACTCTCAAGAGGATAATCAAGAGCTTGAACCCAACCATTATTATAGCTACTTCTGGATTTTTAATAAAAATAGTGAAATTGAGCAAAACAATCTAAATAGAAATCACAGGAGTATACACACGTTAGTCATCAATAATACTCCCAGATAAGACTTAATATCAAATAGTCGACGGAATTGATTATCTAATGACAAGATTACCAATTTATGTGGGAGGTACTTATAAACCATTGCCCGAATTTGTAAAAAATAAAAAGGTTTCAGTAATATGAATAATATTGATAATAATTACTTTCTTTGGTCAATACTCGCTTACCTTCATCCAGCTAAAATTTATGCAGAAAGACTATCAAACACGAAAATGTATTCAACTTTGAACATATTATTAATTTTCCAATTGAAATTCAAGATATTTATAAATATAAAAACAAATTTAATATTAAATTTTGTTTATTTGAAATATGAGAAAATAAAAGATTAATTTTTGACACCTGAAGATTGAGTGAAGCACTACCTGCCGATGTATTTTTCATCCCAAAGACACTACTCTATATTTCATCACGAGATAAGGGTTTCATACGCATAGAAATATCACCTGAAATATTCATAAGAATCTCCAAGGGAGGATCATCATCAGAAGGTGCAATACAAGGAGATAAAATTTACACCAATATTCGCAAATGTTTAGAAAGAGCACCACATACCTCATCTGGTTTCCTCGTTTGCAGGCCATCCTGCACTAATACTTCATCGAGAAAAAAGAGTACTATGTTTATATCACACTTTTAATTATTTTCCGTATATTTGGAGGGTTACCACAAGTCTCAGTGAATTTATTTTCAAAATATTTTTTTTTTTTTTTACATTTCTCGGTAATGTATTTAGGGAATTCCTATAGCTTTTTTAAATTCTGAAACAAATCGGATTATTTCAATTATCTAAGGAATTCTTATAAAGTTGATCTCTTTTATTAATACAACGCAACAAGTTAAGCGACGTCCATGGTTTCTTAGGATTATTTTTCCTTGATGTTGAGCGAAATGCTAAAAATTTTTTCTCACTAACACATTGAGTCTATCATAAAAGCTTTGAAAGTTCAAAACTCGCATCCATATGATCAAAAAAAAAATTCCAATCGATTTCTGCAATTGTCCGCTAAATTTTTTTATGTTTACGCTAGCTAAACACATGCATTTGGCTTTTAGGAATTATTGGTGCTGGCTTTTGGAAAATACGATGATCAAATCTTGTTTAATTCCCAAAATGATATTACACATAACTCTTGAAGCTGAAAAATACAAATTTGAAAAAATATTGTCAATAAGCTTTAATAATGAGTTGGTTAAACGTTTGCACAGATTTAAAGTTGGAAATATACTAAAGGTCATACAAAGCTGCAAAAATCCATAGAAACGGTCGTATAAAGCAAATGAAGGTCAATATTAAAATCCACGAGCATAATAAATGGATGTGACCCAGTTAATAGTTCCTCAAGCTGCTTGTCCAGAAGATACATAAGGATTCGTATGGAGACAGATAGTGGCCCTTACGATATAATAATAAACACATCCTTAGGTTTCAGCCTAAGTTTAGGAATAAATGGTTTAAAACTTTTTAATGATATACTACTAATTCATAACTTACCAAAACCTCAATATCACTTTGACAATATGCACTATTTCCTCCATGTTGTCTAAAATGTCCATTCCTATTGCAAAATTTATATCCTGGAATTTTCAAAAGAGCTGAGCTGTGGTCATTCAGCCAGCTTTTAATAAGACGGATAAGCTGAAAAACCGAAGAATCAGATAATTCATTTAAAAAATTAAACGTAGAATTTAGCCCTTGTTAATTAAGATTGAAAACATTAAGACCTCTCGTATCACCATACTCAGTTGGAATTCCATCTTTAAATAAATATTTGGAACTGATAGATTTGTGATACCCTGCTACGCCAATGTCATAACCATTTAAAAAAAATTACATTTTTCGGTAATATATTTAGGAAATTCCTATAGCTTTTATAAATTCTGAAATAAATCGGATCATTTCGATTATCTAAGGAATTCCTATAAAGCTGATCTTTTTTATAAATAAAACGCAACTAGTTAAGCGACATCCATAGTTTCTTAGGATTATTTTTCCTTTATGGTGAACGAAAGATTATGAAAGTTTTTGTTACTAACACGTTGAGTCTATCATAAAACCTTTGAAAACTTATTTATAGCATCCATAGGATCATCCAGATAATTCATTTAAAAAATTAAGCATAGAATTTAGCCCTTGTTAATTAAGATTGATGATACGAGACCTCTCGTATCACCATACTTAGATTGAATTTCATCTTTAAATAAATATTTGGAACTGATAGATTTGTTGTGCCCTGCTACGCCAATGTCATAATTCCGATGCAGCTGCTCCGTAAATAAACCCCCAAAATCTACATTGGAAGTTCCAGAATATTAAGATGGCTAATTTTTGGGAGATCTGGATTATAATTATCCATTGTCATTAAACTAAAAAAAACTTGGTACATGGTTTCAATAAAAATAAAAATAACAAACACACAAAAAAAAGAAAAACAAAATGAAAAACAAAAATAATCCACTTCAAAACATCAATAAGAAAAAGAACAGGACATCAAAATATTGCCTGTAACCAGTTCATGCATAAGGCTTAAGCTCTTAACGCAACGCCACACAACTTAATAATAAACGCAAGCCTCAACATCATAAGACCACTTAAAAACTAATAGAACAGAATTTCAATAAGAATTAATCAACAAAATGCACAAATTACGGTATCAACAGACCCTTTGCATTGTGCCAAGGCACTTTTGCTACAATTTTATTTTTTATACAAATAACAAGGTAGGGTAAGGTAGAGAGTACCCAGAATTCCACTCCTTTATCCAGTACACATTTACAGATACCCAGGAGTTCCTTGCGCACAATATGCACACGAGGCGTAACATCATTACCAACTAAAACATTCTTATAAATGTTGAATTGTTTCCTTTTAAGTTTTTCTGCATTTTTCAAAAGAGAAAATTGAACCTGTTCATTGTCCACTTTGAATTAACAAATTTTTGAAAACACTGAACAACACAAAAAGACGGCAATTTTCTGCTATCCAATGACAATCCAATCACCAACACATCACAAATCAAAGTCTGGGCATCCTCGATATGTACATCATTTAAGCCCAAAAATAATAGGTTGCACATTTTATTAGTTTCTAAATCAAGTTGCATATTAATCAGGCACATATTGGTTGAATGATCAAAATCGAGCACATATTAGTTGTTAAATCAACATTACCATTATTGCCCAGTAGTGTACTTTTGTTACTTGTATACTTCCTATAATTACTTCCTAAGCTTCGAAACTTGTTCACTTAGTAGACGCATTTTATCAAGCAAATATCCTAGTTCTTTCTGTGTTTGAGAGATCCGTCATTTATTTTCAAATAAATTATTAAAAATCGTTTATGCTCCATTGCCTCATTAAAGTAGTTGCTAAATTTTTCTTTTTTTTCAAGTCAGATGTGTTGTTTTGTTGGATTCTATCAATTTTTTTTATTACAGCATATGAAGAATTCAGAATAGTTTCAGTTTAATCGTATAATTTTGGGTACACATAAACAGGTCAGAGAAATATAGATTATTGATTCGTTTCGTTTTCAACCTTTCACAAATAAATCTTAAATTGTTTTTGATCTTTTTTGTTGCAAAATTCTCAAAGATAACTAATTTTGAAAGTGGGAATCTAGATCGTCGTCATCAATAATAATCATTGATTCTTTTTTTTTATCCTTTTTTCGAAAAATTGATCTATTGTAGGTTTTCTTCCAAGACATTAATGTTAATCATTAAATCTTTATATTTATATTCTTCAAGAACATTAGCAAACAGATAATTTTTTTTTAAGTAAAGGTAATTATAAATCAAGGTCAAGAGTGAATTGGTTTTACCGAATCCATAGCTATCATAATACGGCCATAACAGCCGTATAAAAGCCATTGATGTGCTAGCATGTGTCTATTTTAAAATTATCTTTATTTTTTCACATTCATCTACTTTAATAGGTACTTGTCTATCTATTTAGTAGGTAAAGGTTTCGCTAAGTAATATTTAACTATGAAGCTTGTAGTTTTGAAACTTCTATATTTGAAGCTTATAGCTTGAGCTTTGAAGCTTATTCCTTTGAAGCTTATAGCTTTGAATCTTTAAGCTTATAGCTGACCATCATGTATTATAGCTATAGGCTTCAAGGGCTTATATATCCAGGGTTTTGTTTTTAATATATTTTTCGAAACCTTTCTCTTAGTGTCATTAGGGTCTAAAGCTTTTGTATCATGTTTTCTTCAGATCATTCTGAGATTCTGATAAGCTTTCCAGTTTCCCGACTAATTATTCATTTATAATCCTCTAATGTTATTTTATCCTAAGCAATGTTCGCTTTGATACATCTCAAATTTTTCTTTGATTTGGCTTCAACGTCAACCCATTTTAAGTGATTATATTAAAAATTTTCAGGAGCTAGTAAAAAGCTTACAACAGGAAAAACTCAATAAGACTAAAAGGAAGAATTTTTCAAAACAAGCGAAGTTCAACCAGGACTGATCTTACCTCACCGAAAGTTACTGGGGTAAGTATGATGGGACTGTTTTTACAAATTTTTCTTTATTTTCTTTTATTTTTTTTTTTATAAAGTTTTGTATTGTGGAGGACGACCCTAGGACAGGCCCGAAATATTAATTCTAATTTATCTCCCGCTGTCTTAAGAAATTGCCTATTGTTCTTCTTGTTTTTAAAGTGTGTGATCTCTCAAGTACAGTGGTGTGTGTGAGCTCTCAAAAGAACAGTTACTAAATTTGCAGATACTAAATGAACAATTTTGGAAACTTGAGAAGTAAATGTCGGAAGCATGCAAGTAATGAAAAAAATTAATGAATGATTATGGTAATCTTACTTTAAAAATTAAACGATTAATAAATATAGCTCATCCAAAATCTGAAAGAGATGCTGTGAATTTAAAAAACGTGAAAGTTATTTTAAAATACTTCAAGCGTGAAATTGTTAGCCAAAAATTCTTACAGATCAGTTATTAAATGTGGATATAAATATATTAACTAAAATTTATCAAAGACCTGACAATATATTGACTAGAATTGATGACAAAAGACTATTAGTAAAAATACCTTAAAAGTAACAAAGAAGTTAATAATGCATAAAATAGAAGAATTAGAAATGTCCGATACCCAAAAAAAGGGGCAAATGCAGTTTATTTTTTTCAACTTCATTAGTATACTTGAAGGGTTTTATGCAGTCACCTGAACGCTTAAAAAATTTCGAAAATGTTAAAATAACAATATTAGAAAAAGACCCCGATGAAGCATATCAAAAGAGAAAGACAGAAAGGTTGAAGCAAAAATTCAGCTTATGAACTTTTCTTAAAAAGATATTTACGAAAATCCTTACCTTGGTATTTCATCAATAAGAAAAAATCTCTAATAAATTTAAAAGTATGCAGTTTATTAATCGGAATTTCAGAAACAAAAATTAAAACCTGTTTTGATTCAAAACAAATATGTAAAGTGCGAGTAACGCATACAAAAGTAAATGAGCGAGAACACGTTAAACTATTACTTCAAAAGAGACCGGTGAATAAAATTGAGAAGTATGAAAATGAAAAGAAACAATGTGACATCGGTCTATACTTTAAACAACTACTTCAGAATCGTCCAAGATTACCATTCTTATCTCGTTTTGATAAATTTGCAGCTTAAAAGAAAACAAATTAAACAATCTGAGCAAGGAAAAATAAAGAATATAGATGTATATATAATTATATTGTATGATCAACTAATTAAAAATGATGGTTTGCTTCCATTTTTAATACCATTTGCAGCTGCAATAGGTAAAGCTGCTCTCACAAGTGGTACAGCTGCATTCCGTAAATATGTTGGAAAGATAACTGTAGATAAAATTACTGATTCTTCAAACGCTAAAGACAAAGGTTTAACAATACTGGGGACTTTAAAAGGTCAAGGTTTAAAACTGCAAGGTACACAAAAAAGAGTTGGATTGAGATTGGAAGTGGTTGTTGAAGCTCCAAAGAAAATGTGGTGGGCTCACCGAAATTCAAGTAGAAGTAGTTAAACTACCTTAACAGCTGGGAGGACCCACAAAAGTTGTTGAAGCTGAGATCTCAAAATTCAAACAATAATAGCTTCTAAAAAAACAGGGAACGTCAAAAATAACGAAAAATCGCTTAATACCTTTGAACAATATTGGTATACTGAATGAATTAGAACAAATTCCGTATTTTCGAGGCATTTTTTTCGAGATAACTTACTAAGTACTTTAAAGAAAAAAGAATGTGGTGTAGTCATTTATGTATTTATCGGATCACATTGGACGCATTGGAATTGTTATTTCAAAAATCCCATGTACTCATTGAATTTTTTGATTCTTTTTGAATTCAAACTTGAAGTGAATAAATCAACTACTTAAAGACTTCAAATAAGCAGGTTGACTATCATTTTACTCAAGTCTGAAATTTTAACGATGTGGATTGTTGTCATTTGTTTGGTGATTATATAAAAAGAAGATTTAGGTGGAGGGATTCAGATAATTTTTTTTATAATTTATTTTCAAATTTAAATGGAAGAAGAATTAAAAAACATATTATTTTTATGTTTTAACAATTTTAAATGTTTTGAAAATGGTATTAATGCTTTCTTAGTACCCAAATTTTTATTTAGTACATCAGGTTTCTCTGCTTTGTTTTGTTACCCCTTGCTTCTTTCTGTCTTGGGACAGCTCTGATTGAGCTACTTGAAAAATATCTTAGAATAGTAGAAAGAAAGGCTGAGTATTAAACTGCTTTTTCTTCCTTTTTAATATTAATTTCTATGCATAATTCAGATGAATTGGTCAATGAAGAAATAATTAAATGAGAAAACTAATTACGCCAAACATTAAAGTAAATTCCTCCTGAAAAATATAGGAAACAACTAAAATTAAATTTTTGTAAATATTACGGGGAGTCTGTTAAGTTCAAATCATAAATACAACCCTTCTTTCTTTCCACCTGCTCTTCATAACATATATTATCTTAGTAAAAAAATTATATAAACGATTTAAAAGCCAATATGTATTAAATTTGCCTACAAGTAATTTTGTCTCCGGAACCAAGTAGAAACAATTTACAGGATCTAACACTCAGTGACGTCAAAAGTTCTATTTTAATAATTAATAATCGTCTCTTGACTTTTGATTGGATTTCATAAACTTTGTAAATTAAATATATTCAGTTTCAAATGTTGAAAAAAATGTATCATCCCGCCCAAAAAAAAACCCTATGATTAAAAAACAAATAAAGACTAGTTTATTTTCACAATTCAAACAAAGATGGCGCATTCTACATGCTTCTCTTCAAAAAATAGCAAGGCCCCTACCATAGGGTGTTATTCACTTTAATTTCTATTTATAAAATTCTTTACGTTTTATCAATAGATAAATTAATAGATAAAAGTGAATTAAACTAAAAATTAAAAACTTTAAAAATCAAAATTAAAAATTACATAAGCTAAACATTAAACAAAAATCGTATTTTAGTTTTTTTTTTGCAAAACTGCTTCCCCAGGCAGTTATTCATTTTTTTTAATTTTTTTTTTTTGGTGTCAGTAATCTAACCTTCAGCCTGGGTTCCGAGGCAAACCCCGCAAGATATTTGATTGTAGGGAAGCTGGCTAGGTTTTATTAATCGATATGGGGCCCTTGGTTTGATCGGTTTGACATAGTCACTGCTTCAAAAGGTAAGAGCGATAGTCAAATTGCTGGATTCCAACTGATGATCAGTCGATCGCTTAACTAAATAGAAGAGCTTTTTCTCTATGTTTTGAATAAGTTTACAATTTTCTCTAGAAAAAAAAATTAAAAATTTTCCAGAAATGACAGTTTTCCTTTGTTTTGATCAAGCTTATACCAGTCTCTAAGAAAACATCTTTAACCATTCTCTAATTAAGACTGTTTTCCTGCATTCTTAATGAGTTAAAAACATTTTCTAAGAAAATATATTGAAGAATGAAACAATTCTAAGAAAATAACAATTCTCTAAGAATTACCATTATCTTATGTTTTGAACAAGTTTATATCATTCACTCGGAAAATATCTTTGAAAATTTCATTTTCAAATACTAATAGTAATTTCATTACTATTCTCTAAGATGAACTTTTTTAATAGGTCTTCAATAGGTTGAAAACTTATTCAAAAAAAAAAATCTTTCAAATTCTCTAAGAGTTAATATTTTCTTTTAAAGCTAGTTTTTCCATTATCCAGAAAGATATCTGTAAGAAGTCTCTAAGAATGACTTTATCTCTATGTTTAGCACAAGGTTATATCATTCTATAAAAACCGTAAATTTGGAAGACTAGTTTCTATACTTTGAACAAGTCTATATCATTCTCTAGGAAAACATCACCAAAACTTGTCTGAGAATGACTATTTTCTATTTTAGGACTAAATTTACAAAATTTTGTAACAAATTTTGTTACAAATTTTTTGTTTACAAAATCCTTAACAAATTTTATTATCTTCTAATAAAAAACCTCAAATTAAGATGTTTTTTAATGAGTTTATTTTAATAAGTCTATTTTTGAAAATTTTGAACAGGTTTAAATCATTTTCTAATATAATATCGCAAAAAATTCTCTAGCAAGAACTATTTACCTATATTTTGAGCCAATTTGAATCATTTTCTAGGAAAGTATCTCTAAACATTCTCTAAGGAAAACTATTTTACTATTTTTTAAATAAGTTCATATCATTCTCAATGAAAAACATATTTTATAATTTTCTAGAATGACTATTTTCTTATGTTTTGAACAAGTTTATACAGTACTCTATGAATATATATATATACATATATATATATATATATATATATATATATATATATATATATATATATATATATATACATATATATATATACATATATATATATATATATATATATATATATATATATATATATATATATATATATATATATATATATATATATATATATATATATATATATATATATATAGGTATATATACATATATATATATATATATATATATATATATATATATATATATATATATATATATATATATATATATATATATATATATATATATATATATATATATATATATATATATATTATGAAAAGAGAAATCACCAATGCAACAGCACAAACACACAAAAAAAAGAAAATAAAGAAAAAAAAAGGAGATAGAAGAAGAAAAAGAAGACTATTCAGCTTCCACTTGTATTTTCAGTGTCATTATCGTGTGCCTCAGCCGTTTTTTTTTTTTTTTGGAAAGGCAATGTAAACTAGGAAATTATTAACCATCGAACTTCAATTCCAATTTTTGAAGTTTCTTAAGGGTTACTACCTAATTTTATCTTGTCCACAGAAAAAAAGTAGCTTACAATTTGGTTTAATATTGCAGGAATGACTCAGTTGTCAAATTATTTAATAGACAAACATCGAATAAAAGAAGATACATCACCAGTTTTTATCCACCTGACCGTTAATCTACTAGAATGTTCAGAATCGTCCACTTCCTTAATGTCTGAATACAGAAAATGTATTTTTGAGTTGTTTTCAGTTACGGAATAACTGTAAGCACAATTTAATTTCACGCTTTTATTTAAATTCGACATTCCTGTCTTTTGGGAGTTGACCTACGAAAGTACAAAGCAAAAGTGGCTGTCACCCTATGCATGGAATTTTATCTGCTAAGTGGTTAAATTACGTAACGTTAAGTATGACCTTTAACACTTAAACAAATCCTTTCACACTGGATGGACATATAAATCCACAAATTCATCAAAAGCATCACAATCTTCATGAGCGGACTGTTCAAAAATTGAAAATGTGGAATCACGATGGAGAATCAAGCTCTGACCAAGTGTGATACACTTTCTAGGAAAATTTTATTAATTAATATTCCTACTCACCCAAAAAACTCTGTTATTTTACTGGTATGTTAGACTTTTCCATAACGCAACATAAATTTACATAAAGTAAAATTATAAATAGAACTCAAACCTTCTTAGCACTGCCTACGAAATAGAAAAAATTTGTTTCATAAGATGACATAAATTAACATAACATTTTAAATTATGAACTATGGAAGTTTTTAGGGTGTACTATAAAAGTAAATTAAGTAACTTCGCAACTTGTGACTCCCAAGTAATGTGATAATGCGTTAATAACAAGTAATAGAATTTTGTGGCCAAAAATATGCCAGGAACAAGACTTGAACCCCTTCAATTCTAGGTAAACACTGTGCCGTTCAAGAATATTAACATCTCCTGCAGATATTTCATGCAAGCCAAGTTGGGTTTTAGATCTTATCTTAAGGTGTTTCATTATTCTAGGAATTAGGAATCTTTAAAAAAGCAGAGTTGAACAAACTGGCTTCTCATCGTCACATTTCTAGGTAACTATGAAAGGCCATTCACTACCTCACAAGAACTAATAACATATCATTGCGTATTTTCGCATGAAAATACTTCTTTAATAACACTGAGAAGAGAAAGTTCGACAAAAGCAAAATAGAATCAAAGCCTTATGGAAGTAATGCAATAATAAATAATACAACTCATACGTTAGTACTTGGCCAAACATGGGGATATAGGCAAAAACATGAGTTTTGTAAGGGAATATAAACAACTAATATATAACAATTGAGTCTTTAGCATGAATCACACATTATTTTTCTTACAGAACAACTGAAGAGAGTCAATTATCTATCCATCTTTAATAAAACAAACATCATGAATATAAAATAAAGAAAAAGAAACGCTGAGGTGACATTTTTGTGGTTTGATCAAGGAGCTGCACCACAACTTACGCAATTTCAGATTTTAGTCTAAACCTATTTGTGTGCCTGCTAGAACATAGCAATCCATTCAAAAGTGAAAAGGTGACCCAGAGAAAATAAAAGTATAGCAGACTGCTCACGGACATAGATTATGCCCATCTCCAACATTATTATAAAAGATAAAAAATTGGCATTGGACTGTAGAGTCTCTAGCGGTGGTGCTGATCTCCGTTCTATGGCCCTTCGGCCAAGAATTGGTAATGGCGGTGGGAGAGGTAGCCATCCTACGTTTTCGTCCAATTATCTTGTTTACCTTCCCTAAATTTTTCTAGGCACCCATTTAGAGCTCGGTCGACTCTGGCTGATCTTACAGGGTCACATCTCTCAAGAACACAGGATTCACATCAATGTCTACACGAACAAAGGATTTGAAGTTTACCATGCTAACCACTCGGCTAGGACGAGAGACATTGCATTTAATAAACTAACAGTTATTGAGTATCGCAAGCAATTGTTTGCCAACTATGAGGGTAAAAGATAGCAGATTCTTTTACAGGGAGACGGAGCTATAGGGAGGTCCCAAACACCTCAAAAATTTATATTTGGGCCCGCAAACTAATCATGAAAGGGATTTCAAATAAATTGGATAGACATTCCGATGAATATGTTTCCAGCCGTTTGCCTCTTTTATACGGAAAAATAGATGAGTATAGGTTGAAGAATGTAATGTAGTTGCCAAGAGCATGAAAACTCCCCTCTTATTGCAAACTCAACAGTTCATTTGAAAAATATATATGTTACCGTGAATATCCGAGGTCTGTTGAATGTCAACAAAAAACACAGTCACTTGGTGTATGTAAAAAATATCTTTTAAACATTTCTGATATCCATTTTTCGTCACTGTTTCTGAAAGAAATGACTAAGAACATAAAACACACAGTAGCCTACATTTTTAATCAATATATAAAATAATAGTAATAAAAAAATTTCATATAGCGCAAATTTCGGATGTGACTTGATTACTGAAATCTCAACTGGCAAGAGCACCAAATGTTGAAAATATTGAAATAACGTGAAATCTACTAAATTATTTGATTCAAACCATAGTTAATGCAACAACTAGTGACACTTTGAATTGCACAAAAGTTCATTGTATCTACAACTGCATCTGTTTATGGAGCATTTCCTTTTGCAATGGCAGCGTATATAGCTTAGCCCACCGCTTATCGAATAAGCTGCAACGACTGCTCTCAGCGAAATTTCTTGAAAATCTATCTCATTCATAAAAAGTAACTTTTCTTTGCAACTTACAGACCGATTATATGCGTAACGCTGCTTGAGGGTATGATTTTCATTTCAAAGTTTATAGAAGTCGGAGTCTTCTATTCTAACAATAACCACTAAAATATATCTCTAAAAATTCTCTAGGAATGACCATCTTCCAGTGTTTCGGACAGGTCTATGGTATTGTTTCTGAAAAACCTCAAAAAATTCCATAAGAATGACTATTTTCTTATGTTTTAAGCAAATTAATAATATTCAATAAGAAAATATCTTAGAAAATTCTGTAAGAGTGACTACTTGCCTAGGTATGGAATACGTTTTTCTTCTAAGAAAATATCGGTGAGAATTCTTTATGAAAGATTTTATCTCTGTATTTCGAATAAGTTTAAATCATTATCCAAGAAAATATCTCTAATAATTCTCTGTGAAGAACTATTTTTCTATGTTTTGAACAAGGTTGTATTACTCTCTAGGAAAGCATCGATATAAATTCTCTAAGATATATAATTTTCCTATATTTTGAACAAGTTTATATCATTAGTTAGGAATATATCTCTAAAATTTTCTAACAAAGGCATTTTTCTATGTTTTGCCAAGTTTATATTATTGTATAAGAGAACATAAGAAGCCACTGTAAAAATTCTCTAAGAAAGACTATTTTCCCATGTTCTGAAGAAGTTTAAGCTATTCTCTAATAAAACAGCTCAAAAACTTCTATAAGAAGAATCATTTTACTATGTTTTGAATAGGTTTATAACATTTTCTAAGAAAACATCTCCAATTATTCTCTAAGAGCGATTATTTTCCTAGTATATTGAACAATTATAGCTCAATTTCTAAGAAAATCTCTTAAATTCTTTAAGAATGACCATTTCGCTATATTTTGTTTAAGTTTACAACATTCTCTAAGAAATATTCGTTAAAATAATAATTCTTCAAAAAAACATCTATATATATATTCATTTGCAAAGACTGTTTTCCCAAGCTTTGAATAAATTAAGAACATTCTCTTATAAAACATTTAAAACTTTTCCTAAAAAGACAATATTCCTATGTTTTGGACAAGTTTGTGTAATTAGTTTAGAAATAATCTTAAGAAAATTCATAAGAAGGAGTGTTTATTCAAGTTTTGAACTAAGAAAAAGATGTTATCTAAGAAATACTATTCCCCCGTGTTTGAAACAAGCTTATGAACAGGTTTATATAAGTATATTGAAGAAGACAATTTTCCTATGTTTTGGATAAGTTTATGTCATTATTTTAGAAATAATCTTAAGAAAATTCATAAGAAGGACTGTTTTTGAATGTTTTGAACTAAGAAAAAGATTTTTTCTAAGAAATGCTATTTCCCCATGCTTGAAGCAAGTTTATGAAAGTTTTGAACAACTTGAACAGTTTATATGATTTTCTAAGAAAACATCGCAAAAATTCTCTCTAAGAAGGAGTATTATATTGATATCTAAGAAACATCTCTAGAAATTCTCTTTCGAAATTTTGTGTCATTCGCTAAAAAAAAGCAAATCTTAGTATTCTCTCAGAAAAAACATTTTTCTATGTTTTGAACAAGTTATATTATTCCCTAAAAAAATTTCTTTAAATGCTCGAAGAAGGAGTATTTTCCCATGTTTCTAGCAAGTTTATATCATTTTCTATGAAATTGTCTCTTAAAAATTCTCTAAAAAGGAGTATTTTCCAATGTTTTGAACAAATTTATGAGATTTTCCATAAAAATTGCTTAAGAAATCTTTAAAAAGGAGAATAATCCCTGAGTTTTGCACAAGTTCTTATTTAACCTCTAGAATAAAATCTCTAGAAATTTTATCAGAAGGAATTATTTACTTTTTTGAGCAAGTTATTCTCATTCTCTAGGAAATCGTCTCGAAAAAGTCTCTAAGAAAGATTATTTTCCAATGCTTTTTAAGAAATTCATATCATTCTCAATTAAAGTATCTCTAAAAATTTTCCTAAGAAGGACTGTTTTCCTATGTTTTGAAAAAGCTTAGATCTTTATCTAGGGGAATATTTTCCAAAGGTGGATTCCCAAAGGTGGAGTGTTTTGCTGTGTTTTGAACAAGTTTATATCATTATTTAAGAAATTATTTCTAGAAATTCTTGAAGAAAGACTGTTTTCCAGTGTTTTGATCGAGTTTTTATCATTATCTAAAATAGTATCACCAAAAATCTGTAAGGCCGACTATTTTCATATGATTTGAAAAAAATTATATCATTTTATATGAAAGCATCTCTAAAAACTCTGTAACTCGGTTTATTTTCCTTGGTTTTGAACAATTTCATATAATTCTTAAAGAAAACATCACTAAAAATGCTCTAGAAGGACTGTTTTGATATGTTTTGAATAAGTTTTGAAAAATAGTTACATCATTCTTTAAGCAAACATCTCTATAAATTTTTCTAAGATTATTCTAAGTTTTCTAAGAAGGACTGTTTTCCTGTGTTTTGAACAATTTCTTAATCATTCTTTAAGAAAACTATCTCCAAAAATTCTGTAAGACGGATTATTTTCCTATGTCTAGAACAAGCTTAAATCCTTTTCTATGAAAGCATCTCTGAAAATTCTCCAACATGTAATTTTTTCCTAAGTCAGAACAAGTTGATATCATTTTCTAGAACATATCTGTAAAAATTCTGTAAGAGGTACTATTTTTCTATGCTTTTCTGTGTTTTTCTATGCTTTATACCATCCCCTAAGGAAAATATCTTTAAAAGATTCTTAAGAAGGACTATTTAACTATGTTCTAATCAAGTTCTTCTTTAATTAAGTTCAATATCATCCTCTAAGAACTTCTCCAAAAAGGACTATTTTACTGTATCTTTAAGAATTTTATAACATTCTATTGGAAATTATCTCGCAGAATTCCTTAAGACATTTCGCTGTGTTTTGAAATAATTGCTATCAATCTTAAAAACATCTCAAAAATTTCCCCAAGAAGAATAATTTTCCTATGTTTTGAACAGCTTTTTATTATTCTCTAGGAAAGTATCAATTAAAAACTTCTAAGAAGAACTCTTTTCCAATATTTTGAACAACTTTTTACCATTTCCCCAAAAAATCTAAAAATTCTCTGGAAAGTGAGATTTTCCTATATTTTTTAGAAGTTCATATCATTTCTTTGAAAAAAAATCGCAAAGTTCTCTAATAGGGACTATTTTCTTCTTTCTAAAACACATTTCTATAATTATCTAAGAAAATCTCAAAAATTTCCCTAAGAGGGTCAATTTTTTTATGTATAGAACAAGTTTATATTATTGTCTAAGAAACTATCAATTTAAATTTTCTAAGAAGGTCTATTTTCCAATTTTTTTTAAAAAGTTTTTATCATTCCCCCAAAAAACACCTCTTAAAATTCTCTGAAAAGGAAGATTTTGCCATATTTTGAACAAGTTTATATCATTGTTTAAGAAAATATCTCTTAATTTTCTCTAAGAAAGTGTATTTTATTATATTTTAAATAAGTTTATATATTTCTCTAGGAAAACATTGCAAGAAATTCGCTAAGAAGAACTTATACTCTCTGTTTTAAGCAAATTTAATTAATTCTTTACAAGGAAGTTTTTCTAGGATATAATCTGTAGAAACTCACTAATTTGGACAATTTCCAATTGTTTTGAACCCGTTTATATTATTCTGTAGGAAAATATCTCTAAGAATTCCCTGAGAAGGACTGATTTCCAATGTTTTGAACAAGTTTATATCATTCTCTAAGAAATTGTCCGTTAAAATTCTCTAAGAAACTCTAAAATTCTGTTTCCTGTGTTTTGGACAGGTTTGCATCATTCCTTAAGATCATTAATTCTCTATATCAATTCTCTAATATCTAATATCTAATTCTATATATATATATATATATATATATATATATATATATATATATATATATATATATATATATATATGTGTGTGTGTGTGTGTGTGTAGTTTTTAAATGAGTTTATTTAAAAGAAAGTTTTTTTAATTATTTCTTAGAGGATACTAGAAACTTGTTCAAAATACAGGAAGATAATACTTCTTAGACAATTTAAAGAGATGCTTTCTTAGAGAATAATATAAATGTTTTCAAGACAAAGGCAAATAGTCTTTCTTAAGGAAATTTTTGAGATGTTTTTAGAGAATGATAAGAAACTTTTTAAAGACATAGGAAGATAGTCCCTCTTAAGGAATTCTAACACATTTTTTCTATAGATTGGTATAAACTTGTTCAAGAAATACGAAAATAGTCCTTTTAGAGAATTTTTAGAGAAGCTGTTTGAGAGACGAATTTAAACTTGTTCAAAACATATAAAATTTTAATTGTAGAGATATTTTCTTCCTGTATGATACAAACTTGTTCCAGCCATCGGAAAATAGTGCTTCTTAGACAATTTTCAGAGATGCTTTCCTAGAGAATGATAAAAATTCCTCTAAACATTGGAAAATACTATTTTTTAGAGTATTTTAGATATGTCATCTTAAGAAATGATACAAACCTGTCCAAAACACACAAAAATTTTTGAGATGTTTTTTGAGATTTATAGCAACTTTTTTAAATCGTAGCGAAATATCTTAGAGAATTTTGCGAGATGCTTTCTAATAAAATGATATAAATTTTTTTTAAATATAGTAAAGTAGTCCTTTTTGTAGAAGTTTTAAAGATATTTTCCTAGAGGATGATCTAAACTTGAATAAAACACAATTAAATAGTCCTTCTTAGTAAATTTTTACAGATATTTTCTTAGAAGATGGTATAAAGCATAGAAAAACATAGGAAAGCATAAATAAAGCATGAAAACATAGGAAAACAGTACCTCATATAATTCTCAGAGATTTGTTCTAGAAAATGATACTTAGTCGTTCAAACTTAGAAAAAGTGTCCTTGATAGAAAATTTTTAGAGATACTTTCATAGAAAATGATTTAATCTCATTCAAAAACTTAAAAAAGTCCGTCTTACAGAATTTTTGGATATAGTTTTCTTAAAGACTGATAAGAAATGTTTCAAAACAAAGGAAAACAGTCCTTGTAAAATTTGTAAAGATATTTTCTTAAAGAATGACATAATTTTTCTAATGAATAGCAAAATACTCCTTCTAGAGCATTTTTAAAGATGTTTTCTTAGAGAATGATATGAGCTTGTTCAAAACCTAGGATAATAGAACGAGTCACAGAGTTTTTAGAGATGTCCTTATAGGAAATGATAGAAACTTGTTCAAAACAGTCCTTCTTGGAAAATTTATACACATGTTTTCTTAAAGAATCATATGTTTTTTCAACACATAGCAAAACGCTCTTTTTATAGGATTTTTAGAGATATTTTCTTAGAGAATGATATGACTATTTTTGAAAACTTATTCAACACATAACAATACAATCTTTTCAGATCATTTTTAGCAAAGTTTTCTTGGACAATGATATGAACTTGTTCATAACCTAGGAAAAAAGACCGAGTTACAGATTTCTTAGAGAAGTGTTCATAGAAAACGATATGTATTTGTTCAAAATATATGAAAATAGTCGGTCTTTCAGATTTTTGGAGATGGGATTTTAGATAATGATAGAAACTTATTCAAAACACTGGAAAATAGTCCTTCTTATTGAATTTCTAGAACTATTTCTTAAACAATGACATAAACTTGTTCAAAACACAGCAAAACAATCCATCTCAGAGAATCTTTAGAGATGTTTCCTTAGATAGTAATATGAGCTTGTTCAAAACATAGTTTTGAACAATAGTCTGAAAACAGTCCTTCTTAAGAAAATTTTTGTTTAATTTTTTTTCCAATTCTTCTAGAATGTTATAAAGATGGTTCAAAATATAGGAAAATGGTTTTTCTATTAGAATTTTCGCAGATGTTTTCTTAGAGAATGATATAGTTTTTTTTCAAATATCTGAAATGGTCCTTCTTAGAGGATACTTAGAGATGATATCTAAGACAATGATCTAAACTTGTTCAAAACAAAGGAAAATAGTCTTTGCTAGTGCATTTTTAGAGATTTGTTTTTGTAAAATTTTATTAACTTGTTAAAAACAAAGATATATAGTAATTCTTGGAGATATTTTGATGTATTTTATTAGCAAATGATATAAATTTGTTCATAATATAGAAAATAGTCATGCATAGAGGATTTTTAACGAAGTTTACTTAGAGAATATTGTAAACTTACTCAAACATTGCAAGATGGTCATTCTTAGAGAATTTTTCGAGAAACATTCTTTGAAAATGATAAAAATTTCGTTCAGACATTGGAAAAAATCCTTCTTAGATCATTTATTAAGATATTTTCTTAGAGAATCTCAAACACGTGTTCAAAATATGGTAGAATATTCCTCATCAGAGAATTTCAAGTAATTGTTTATTAGCAAATGATATAAATTCGTTCAAAAGATAGAAAAATAGTCGTTCTTAGAGAATTATTAGATATAATTTTGTAGAAAATGATACAAACTTGCTCGAAAGATAGAGAAACATTCCTTCTTAAAGAATTTTTAGGGATGCTTAGAGATACCTATTTCTGTATGTTTTCTTATGTTTTGAAAACATTTATATCGTTATAGATTGATATAAAACTGTTCAAAACAAAGGATAATAGTCTTTCTTAGAGAATTCATATAGAAATTTTCCTAGAAAATGATATATACTTGTTCAAAACATAGGTAAACAGTCTATCTTAAAGAATTCTTAGAGAAATTTTCATAAAAATAATAAAAACTTGTTCAAAACAACCGATAATATTCTTTCTTAGAGAAATTTTAAAGATGTTCTCTTAAAGAGGGATATAAACTTGTTCAAAACATGGAAAAATTGTTTTTTTTTCAGAGAATTTCCAGAGGTATTTTCTTTCACAGAATGATGTAAAAATATTTAAAACATGGGATAATATTCCTTTTCAGACCATTTTTAAAGAGGATTTCTTAGAGAATGATATAAACTTGTTCAAAATATAAGAAATACTCCTTCTTAGAGAAGTTTTCGAGCAGCTTTTCTTGGATAGTGTTTTTAGCTTGCTCGAATTATAAGTAAGCACTCCTTATGAGATAATTTTTAGAGATATTTTCCTATAAAATAATAAAAAACTTGTTAAAAATATAAAAAAAAAACAGTCCTTCCTAGAGAATTTTTATGTGTTTTTCCTAGAGAACGATTTAAACTTGTTCAAAACATAGGAAAACATTCCTTGAAAAGTTTTAGAGATTTTGTCTCAAAGAAAAATATAGACTTATTGGAAATAAAGGAAAATACTCCTTTTTAGAGTATTTTTAAAGATATTTTCTTGAGAATGATATAAACTTGATCAACACATAGAAAAACACTGTTTATTCGAGAATTTTTTAAGATTTTATTTGACGAATATATTGTTTTTATAATTTTTTTCAATATAGTTAAATACACGCTCTCAGAGAACTCTTAGAGAATTTTTCTTAGAAAATAATACAAATTTTGTTCAAAACATTGAAAATACTCCTTTTTAGAGCATTTTTAGAGAAATTTTGTTAGAGAATCTAAAAAACTTCTTCAAAACATAGTAAAATACTCTTTAGACAATATCAAGTGATTGTTTCTTTTTTAGAGGATTGTTAGATATAATTTCTTAGAAAATGATACAAACTTGTTAGAAACATAGGGAAACATTCTTTCTTAGAGAATTATTAGGGATACATAGAGATTCTTACTTCTGTATGTTTTTCTATGTTTTGAACAGATAAACTTGTTCAAAAAAAAGGATAATAGTCTTTCCTAAGGAATTTTTATAGATTTTTTCTTAGAAAATGATGTAAACTTGTTCAAAATATAGGTAAACTGTCTGTCTTTATGAATTCTTTGAGATAATTTCATAAAAATTATAGAAACTTGTTCAAAACAAAGGAAAATGGTATTTCCTAGAGAAAGTTTAAAGATTTTATATTAAAAGAGGATGTATATCTGTTAAAAATATAGGAAAAGTCTTTCTTAAAGAGTTTTTATAGACGTTTTCTTAGATAATTAAGTAAACTTGTACAAAACATAGGTAAATAGTCTATCGTAAATAACTTTTAGAGAAATTTTCATTGAAAATATAGAGATTGGTTGTCTTTCTTAGAGAAATTTTTAAGTTTTTCTCTTAGAGAATAATATTAACATGTTCAAAACATAGGAAAAAAAGTGTTTCTCACTGACTTTCCAGAGATATTTTCCTAAAGAATTAAAGTATACTTTTATCAAAAATAAACTTATTTTAAACATAGAAAAATAGCTTTTGTAAGAAAATTCTTTTGATTTTTCCTTGTAGAATGGTATAGGCTTGCTCTATAAACTTGTTATAAACTTATTCAAAACAGAGTAAAATACTCCTTTTTAGAGCATCCTTGAAAAGGTTTTCTTAAAGAATGATATAAACTTGTTCAAAACATTAGAAAAAAGTCCTTCATAGAGAATTTTTAGAGATATCCCCTTGAAGAATGTCATAAACTTGTTCAAAACATAAGAAATACTCCTTCTTAGGGAAGTTTTTGAGCGGTTTTCTTGGAGAATTCTTTAACCTTGCTCGAATTATAAGTAAACGCTTCTTATGAGATAATTTTTAAAAATATTTTCTCATTGAATAATAAAAAACTTGTTAAAAATATAAAAAAATTCCTTCCTAGAGAATTTTTATGTGTTTTTTCCTAGAGAACGATTTTAATTTGTTCAAAACATAGGAAAACATTCCTTGAAAAGTTTCAGAAATTTTTTCTCAAAGAATAATATAAACTTATTGGAAATAAGGAAAAATACTCCTTTTTAAACTTGCTCTATAAGCTTGTTCTAAACTTATTCAAAACAGAGTAAAATACTCCTTTTTAGAGCATTTTTAAAAACATTTTCTTAAAGAACGATATAAACTTGTTCAAAACATTAGAAAATAGTCCTTCATAGAAATTCTTAGATATATTTTGTAGAGAATGATATAAAATTGTTCAAAACACAGAAAAATTTTCCTTTTAAGGGATATTTCCCAATAGTTTTCGTGGATAATGCTGTAAATTTGCTCAGAACATAAGTAAATGCTCCTTCTTAATGAATTATCTGATTCTCTTAGAGAATCATAAAAACTTGTTCGAAATATAGTAAAATCTCCTTAGAGAGTTTCAAGAGTTGTTGTTTACAAATGATTTAAATTTGTTCAATTTTAGGGATTTTTTGTTAGAGGAAGATATAAACTTACTCAAAACAACGAAAAACAGACGCTTCTAGAAAGTTTTTATAAACGTATTCTTAGAGAACTATATAAACTTGTTCAAAAAATAAAAAGACGTTCCTTCTAAGAGAATTTTTATAGATTTTTTCTCAAAAGAATCATATTAACTTATTGGAAACAAAGGAAAATAGTCCCTCTTAGAGAATTATTAAAGATATTTTCTTAGAGAATAATTAAAACCCGTTCAAAACATAGAAAAATAGTCCTTCAAGAATTTTAAAAGATTTTTTCTTAGAGCAAGTGAAAAGTTAATCAAAACACAAGAAAAACTCCTTCCTTGAGTATTTTAGAAAGTTTTTCTTAAGGACTGATACAAACCTGTTCAAAACATTGAAGATAGTGTTTTGAGAGAATCCAAAAAAATATTTTAGAAAATATTGGACAATTTTTTCCAAAACATAGGAAAACAGTCCTTCATATAGACATTTTAGAAATTTTTATAGAGAATGATTCAAACACCGGAAACGAGTCCGTCCTAGAATATTTCTACAAATGTCTTTATAAAGGATTATTTAAATTTGCTCAAAAAATAGAGTAAAAGTTCTTCTTAGTGAATTTCTTGCAATATTTTTTATAGAAAAATAAACAAACTTGTTTTAAATATAATAAAATACTCATTCTTTTAGGATATTAAGCGATATTTTCTTAGAGAATGATATAAACTTGTTCAAAATATGGGAAAATCTTCTTTTTCAGAGAATTTTTAGAGGTGTGTTTTTGGGGAATGAATGAAACTTGTTCGAAAAATCGGAAAATAAACCATATTGGAAAATCGTAATTGATTGTTTCTTAGAAAATAATATTAACTTGTTCTTTACATAGGAAAATTGACCTTTTTAGGGTGATTTTTGAGATATTTCTCAGAAAATTATAGAAACTTGTTCAAAACATGGAGAAATAGTCGGTCCTAGAGAATCGTTAGTGATACTTTCTTATAGAATGACATAAACTTGTTAAAAGTATATTAAAATAGACCTTTTTGGAGTAACTTTAGAGATATTTTATTAGAAAATGATATAAACTTCTTCAAACATAGTGAAATAGTGCTTCTTAGAGAGTTCTTAAAGATATTTTCTTAAGAAATGACATAGGCTTATTGAAAGCATAAGAAAATATTCTCTCTTACAGAATTCTTAGAATTTTTTATTTTTTTTTAATGATATTAATTTGTTTAAAACTTGAAAAATAGACCGTGTTAAAGAATTTTATTAGATTAATTAATTAATTAATTTTAATTAGAGATGCTTTCATAGAAAATGATTAGATCTTCTTCGAAACAAAGGAAAATAGTCCGTCTTGCACAGTGTTTTGAGATGATTTTCTTAGAGAATGATAGAAGCTTTTTTCAAAACACAGAAGAACGGTCAATCTTAGAGAATTTCTAGAGATGTCTTATTAAAAATAGGATACAAATTTGTTCAACATATAGCGAAAAACTCAATCATAGAGACATTTTAAGGATGCTTTCTTAGACTATAATATGAACTTGTTCAAAACCTGGATAAATAGACCGTATTAGAGAACTTTTAGAAATGTTTTCACAGAAAATGATTAAAACTTAGGTTCAAAAATGGTTCAAAACATAGGACAATAGTCCATCTTACAGAATATGTGGTGATGTTTTTCTAACGGAATGATAGAAACTTGTTCAAAAAACAGGAACACAGTCCTTCTTAGAGAATTTCTGGAGATATATTTTTAGAATGATATACAATTGTTCAAGACAGCATGAAAATAGTCATTCTTATTAAATATTTTGAGATGTTTTTCTAGAGAATTGCGTAAACTTGTTCAAAAAGGGAATTTTAAAAGATGCTTTCCTAGAGATTAATATAAACTTTTTAAAACATAGAGAAGTAGTCCATTTTAGAGAATTTTTAGAGAAACTTTCTTATAGAATGATATAACTTGTTCAAAACAAAGAAAAATACTTGGTGTTAGAGAATTTTTAGATATGCTTTCATTGAATATGATTTAAATTTTTTCAAAACATGGTAAGATAGTCTGTCTTATAGAATTTTTGAGGTGGTTTTCTTAGAAAATGACAAAAACTTGTTCAAAACACAGGAAAACAGACATTATTAGAAAACTTCTAGATATATTTTCTAAAGGAATGACATAAACTTGTTCAACACATAGCAAAACACTCCATCCTAGAGAACTCTTAGAGATGCTTTCCCGGAGAATGATATTAAATTGTCCAAAACACAGGTTAATAATCCTTCTTAAAAATTTTTTAGAGATGTTTTCCTAGAGAATGAAATAAACTTGTTCAAAATATTATAAAATATTCTGCTTAGAGAAATCATAGGAATGGTTTTCTAGAAAATGACAAAACTTCCTTAAAACATAGAAAAATACTCCTTCTGATAGAAGTTGTTCAAAACTTAGGAATTACACTAATTTTAAGAGATATCTAAAGACTTTATCTTAGAAAATATTATAAACTTGTTCAAAACCTAGGAAAATACTCCTTTTTAGAGAATTTTTATAGACAATTTCATAGAGCATGATGTATATTTGTTAAAAACATGGAAAAATACTCCTTCTTAGAGAATTTTTTAGAAAGATCTTCCTCTAAAAGGAAAGTCTCCCAATACATAGGAAAACACTCCTTCCTAGATTATTTTTAGAGATGTTTTCTTAGGGAATGATAAAATCTTGTTTCTAAGTATCAGAAAATATTCCTTCTTAGATAAGTTTAAGAGATTTTCTCTAAGTCTTCATTTAGTCTTCGACATGTTAAGACTTGTTTTTTCTGTGAAAAGGATTAATCTTAAATTTAACCATTGGTGAAAAGAGGATTATATTCTGATTAGATACTGAATTTTTTCAATAACTACAAAATTATTACCTTTTTAAAAATTATTTTTTTAAAATTATTTTAAAATTTATTTAAAAATTATTAACTACAAAATGGATTTAAAGACAAAATTGGGTATCCTCTTTGGGCTAAGGGATTTTCTAACTAATTTTGTGAATCTCTCAAGCTATATCTAACTTTTTAAATCGTATGAAAAGTGTACTTTGAATTTTCACAGACAATCTACAATCAATTTTTTTGGATTTCTCACCTCAAAAAGATAAGTCATTTAACCTTATTTTTAGACTATAGTAAAACTTTGAGCATTGAGAATTGGAGTTACGAACTTCTTTTATTGAATTACGTCTGATGCATCTAGCGATAGTATGCGATCGGTGGGTAACAGTAAACTAGTCTACTCGCCTGTGCTTAATGTCATACAGATCAATTTTGAATGTGAAATTGAAGATGAAGTGATAATGAAGTATGCCGTGTTTTTTTTTGACGGATCAGTAATGTCTTCTGCTAAGGTCGACTTTTCGAACATAGTTAACAATGATATCTAGCCAACAAAGTATATTGGTGTTAAGGTGGAATCAAATAATGTTAAGAATATTCTGCATCTGCTACGTAAGTGTAGTAATGATGATTTGGACATTTCTTGCTGCATAATTTATTAACCTACTTAGCATACCAGTGTACCAGCGGTAGCATATTCTAGACTATTTGCCAAAGTAAATAGCTGCGAACAGATTTTAAAAGCTATGTCTTCTAAATTGGTAGGTTACGACACCGATTTCCAATGATCTTTTCCTTTGATAAGACCGCTGCCCTGGAATTCTGTCTCTTGGCCCAGTTTGTCCTACCCTCCTTAATCGCAAAAATGAAAGCCAAAAAGTACTATGGTTTAGTTAAAGGCATTAAAAGTAACCGTTCACTCAAGTGTTCACCAAGCGTTAGTACCGTTCACCCAACCACCTACAAGCAACGTGCGAAATTTCTTCCCGAAATGCTCTTGATAAACTGACCTTGTTAGGCAACAAGTGATTCGCCGTGTCAAATACAGCCCAAATTTACTAACGGCGATGGATCCCAAGTTTCGTATTGTCTACGTTGCCCTATTTTACGTGATAATTTTAATAGCAGAAAGAAAACACCTAGCCTTAAATGAATGAATTAAACGTTCCGTAGTTCCATATAAATGGGACCAAGAATAACGACGACTCAATTGATAATTTGCTTTCTATTGATTATATCGTTTGCCTGCAGGGGCATCTACTATGTTCTTCATCTGTTAATTTCCTAAAGCGAAGCAAAGATGATTCTTGTTTTGTGGTGAGTGCTCAACGTATACATGGTCGCCTTCCCGGTGGTCTTGCCCTGCATAATAAGTAAAAAAAAATAATTTCATTTATCTCCGGTACATTATTTTTTAGATAGATCATTTTTGGCTGTCCAACTAGGCAATAATGTGCATGTAAACTGCAATTTGGTGGGTAGCAAAAATACAAAGTTATCTCTGAATGCTTATGCAATGGCTTGCATGCAGCTGCAGAAAATATTTAAGAACATTAGTTCAAACGGTCTACAGTCGGTTGTTTTTGGGGATATGAATACCTATTTAAATTTCCCCAAGTTCGGAAAAATTTCTGGATATTTTTCATGGCCTGTGTCGTGTCACAAAAAATTATATAGGTTACACCTACGTGCGTCACACCGGGACAACATCAACTATTGATCATTGTGTATTAACTGCATGCCTATTTTCTTCCGTTTTTCCTGTTGAAGAAGATTACTGCATCATTGTCCAGCTTCCCATTTCTTTGATACTAACTTTGCATCAGTTCCTAATGCTAATACCACAAATTAGTTCGATAGTATTGTTTATAGACAAGCCTTATATTCTCTTTTTGTAAATTGTGTAAACTTTTCTATTACCTTTGTTCTGAGATATTGGTACAGTCATGTACACTTGCGATTAAAACTATATGGGACTCTAATGCAAGAAATATTTGCATTCCATTGTGATGTACTCCAAGGTGGAGTGTTGTTATCTTATATTTTCAAGATGTGTATTGCTAGGAGATTTGCCAAGATCTCTCAGACGTTTTTTATTGGGTTCACTGATGTTTCATATATTGCTTACGCAGATGATATTTTCCTTATCAGTAGATGCAAATCTTCCCTGTCTCACAAAATTCAAATGTCTATAAAAGGTTTACTTGATTTTGGACTAAATCTTAATCTTGAAAAATGTGAGTATATTTGTTTTAACGGTACCTTACTAAATACTCCTCTTCAAATTAAGTACATATATATATATATATATATATATATATATATATATATATATATATATATATATATATATATATATATATATATATATATATATATATATATATATATATATATATATATATATATATATATATATATAATACCTCTGTTGAAAATTTTTGGTGGCATCATTTAACAATTTGTAAAAATATTTTGTCCTTCCACCAGGTTGCATATTATGAAGCTTGTAAAAAAGTCAAATTTGGATACTCTAAGATTGTGTCAAACCAGTCTAAGTATAATCGAAAGGCTCTGATTTCCCGGTATTCAGTTTTTTGTGATCACTCAGTGCTTTCTCTTACTGGGTCCTTCATTCTACTGGAAAAGAGTGACTTATGTAAACTACGTCGATATACTATAAATATTATGAATACCTGCTTTATCTACCTCTACTGTATTGAAATCAGAACGATATAACTAAACCAGGTAACTGAAACACTAAAGGAGATTCATGATAAGTTATTGGCACAGGCAAATCGGTTGCTTATCCCATATCATGGGCTTATCAACTTGTTCTGTTTACCTTTTTCCATGTTTTTTTTTGGGTCATTTGATCTCATTCGTTTGTTCTGTTGATTTTGTTGTACTTATATGTTATGTGTTCTAAATAAAGTTGTTTTCTTTTCTGATGTTCGTTTTATTTTCTCTCTCTTAACTCCACTGTCCTCAAATTATTTTGTTCAGTTGGTTATTAATAAATTATTATTATTTTTATTATTATTATTATTATTATTATTATTATTATTATTATTATTATTATTATTATTATTATTATTATTATTATTATTGTTATTCTTATTATTATAGAGAATGATACAAACTTGTTCAAAACGTAGGAAATAAGTTCTTATTAGAAAATTCTTGTAGATATTAATTTAGAGAATTAAATAAGTTTGTTAAGAACATTTAATTTAAAATAAAATCTTTTGAGTTTTTTCTTTGAGGATGATAAAGTCTGGGTCAAAGTAAAGGAAAATACTACTTCTTAGAAAGTTCTCAGAGAAGTTTTCCTGGAGAATGTAGTCAATTTATTCAAAACATAGGAATATAGTCATTCTTAGAATAGTTTTTTTGGGATATTTTCTTAAAGAATGATACAAGCCTGCTTAAAACATAGGAAAATTGTGTTTTTTAGAGATTTTTAACAGATACTTTCTTAGAAAATGTACAAACTTGTTCAAAACATAGAAAAGCAGTCCTAATTGTAGAATTTTTCGAGATGCTTTCTAAGACAATGATATAAATTTGTTAAAAACATAGAGTAATAGTCTTTTTTAGCAAATTTTTAGCAATATTTTCTTAGAGAATCATAAATACTTGTTTAAAATATGAACATAGTCCTTCTTAGAAAATTCAAAATATTCCCTCTTTGGGAATTTCTAGATAGGTTTTCTTACAGGGTAATATAATCTTTTTCAAAACAAAGAGAAATAGATCTTCTAAGAAAATTTTTTAGTTTTATTTTCTAAGAGAATGACAAGAAACTTGATTTAAACATCGGAATTCGCTCCTTTTTAGAGAATTTCTAAAGATATTCTCTTAGAGAATCATATAAACTGGTTCAAAACATTGGAAATAGTCGGTCTTAGTGAATTTCTACAGATATTTTCCTAATGAAAGATATAAATTACCTCAAAGCATATGGCAATGGTCCTACTTAGCCAATTCTTAGCAATATTTTCTAAGAAAATAACATAAACTTGTTGTAAACATAGGTAAGGATGCTGGGACTGTTTTGAAAAATTTTTCAATTTATTTTAATTGATTTTTTCCTGGTGTAAGTATTTTAATAGCACCTGAAAAATTTTATTATAAATTATTTAAAGGGGATTGGCGTTGAACCCAAATCAAAGAAAATTTGATATGTATTAAAACGAATATTCCATAGGATAAAATAACATTGGAGGATTATAAATAAGTAATTAATCGGGAAACTGGAAAGCTTATTAGAATCTCAGTATACTTCAAGAGCAATCAAACTTAGAATGTTTTGAGAAAAACATGGTAAAAAAGATTTAGACCCTAATGATACTACGAGAGAGGTGTCAAAAATAAATTAAACACGATACCCTGGGATTTAAACCCTTGAAGCCTCTAGCTATAATCCATGAAGGTCACCTATTTGCTGAAAGTTTCAAAGCCATAAGCTTCAAGGAAATAAGCTTCAAAGCTCAAGCTATAAGATTCAAATATAAAAGATTCATGGTTAAATATTACTTAGCAAAAATTTTACCAAGTAAATAGATAGAAAAGCACCTCTTATAGCAGATTACTGTGAAATAATAAAAATAATTTTTAAAATATACACATGATAGCACATCAATGGCCTTTATACGGCTCATATGGCTGTATAATGATAACTATGGATTTGGTAAAATAGATTCACCCTTGACCTTGATTTATGATTACCCTTACTAAAGAAAATTATTTGTATGCTAATGTTCTTGAAGAATATAAATCTAGAGATTTAATTATAAAATTAATGCCTTGGAAAAAAACTAAAATAGATAATTTTTGTCGCAAAAGTATAAAAATGAATATGATTGATGAAGATGATCTAGATTCCCAGTTTCAAAATTTAGTTATCTTTGATGATTTTGAAACAAAAAAGATCAGAAGAAGATCAGAAGAAGAAGAACGATTTATATGTGAAAGGTAGAAAACGAAATTCATCAATAATCTATATTTTTCTGACCTGTTTATATACACCAAAAAGTATACGATTGAACTGAAACTATTTTGCATTCTTCATATGCTGTAATCTAAAAAAAAATGATAGAATCCAACAAAACCACGTATCTGACTTGAAAAAAGAAAAATTTAGCAACTACTTTAATGAGGCAATGAGGAATAAGGTATTTTTAATAATTTATTTGAAAATAAATCATGGATCTCTCAAGCACAGAAAGAACTAGGGTATTTGCTTGATAGAATGCGTCTACTAAATGAACAGGTTTCGAATTTTAGGAAGTAATTATAGGAAAAATACAAGTAACAAAAGCAGACGACTGGATCTTAATGGTAATGTTGATTTAACAACTAAGATGTGCTTGATTTTGATCATTGAACTAATATGTGCCTGAATAATATGCCACTTGATTTAGACACTAATAAAATATGTAACCTATTATTTTGGGGCTTAAATGAAGTACCTATCGAGGATGTCGAGACTCTGAGTTTTGATGTGCTGGTGATTGGATTGTTTCGGATAGCGGAAATTTGCCGTCATTTTGTGTTGTTCAGTGTTAAGAAAAGTTTGTTCAATTCAAGTGGGCAATCCACAGGTTCAATTTTCTCTTTTGAAAAATGTGAAAAAACTTGAAGGGAAACAGTTCAACATTTATAAGAATGTTTTTATTGGTAATGATGTTACGCCTCGTGTGCATATTGTGCGCAAGGAACTCCTGGGTATCCTTAAATTTGTCGAGAATAAAGGAGTGGAATACTGGGTACCCCCTACCTTACCCCCTGTTATTTGTATAAAAATAACGTTGTAGCAAAAGTGCCTTGGTACAATACAAAGGGTCTGTTGACACCTTAATTTGTGTATTTTGATTGATTAAGTCTTATTGAAATTCTGTTAAATTAGTTTTTAAGTAGTGTTATGATGTTGAGGTTTGTGTTTATTACCAAGTTGTGCGGCGTTGCGTTAAGAGCTTGAGCTTTATGCATGAACAGGTTACAGGCAATACCTTCATAGCCTGTTCGTTTTCTGATTGATGTATTGAAGTGGATTATTTTTGTTTTTCAATTTGTTTTTCTTTGTTGTGTCTGTTTAATAAATAACCAAGAGAGATAAAACCACCACCAATAATAATAAATACAATTGTCGCTACTTATCCACTTAGGGAAAAGTAGCTATTTGAGTTACTTCAATGAGAATCAAAGAGCAACTTTGATTCTCATTGCTCTTTTATTGTCATCATTGCCAAATGTTGTTGCAAATACTTCTAGAATTTGGGATCTAGTGGATCCAGGATCACTGCACCCCTATTTTCCGATGATGCAACATTGATGTGTTGCTTCCATTGTTCAACAACTTACCTCAACAATTAATGCAGCAATGACTATGACATGTCTTTGGTTAAAGATAAACCGGCTTGACCTAAATATAAATAAGTCAAATATTGCTATCTTTTCACGGTCCCAGAACTGTTATTCTTGAATTACGGAAATAGCTTCACCGATGGGAATTGATAAGCGGTCAAGTATCCGTTAAGTACCTTGGGATTATTTCTGACGAAAATTTATCATTTAAATACCATGTAAAAGCTATTATTAGAATACTATCGCATAACTTGTAACGTTCAAATGTCTTACGGTTATTTTATTTATCTCTGATACATCCAAATATTTTTTTTTCGTCTATATGGCTAGGGACATTCTCCTCAACACTTAGTCCAATCTGCGTACTGCAGAACGATGCCATTATATCATTATGTGGAATAAAGAACTTGGATTTGGTCAGATCAATTAACTGTATGATTAATATAATACCTGCAGCCAGATTGTGTGATTCTTATATACAGCTTCTTATGTAAAGTATTATTATGGGTGCGTTCCGGAATGTTTTACATAAATTTTTCGGGAAAGATCTAATGCTCATGGTCATAAAATCAAACAATTGGAGATAATGAGGTTGTCCTAGTTTCAAGTAGGACTGCTTTCTTAGGTATTTATTTGGGGGCCCAGTTGTGGAATAAGCTTGTTTCAAGTACCAAAGAATTGCCCATTAATCAATTTAAAACCGAGGTGATTGTGGGGTTGCTTGGTAGGTATATCTTTGAAATAGATTGACATTGATGGACTTAATATTGGCAATGATTGTTTATTGTTTTTCGTTTGTTTTTTTATTACAACCATATATTTTGTATTTTTTGTCTCAATGGCCTGGGACATACTATTCAATACTTTGACCAATCCGTGTACTTCATAACGGAGCCATTATATCATTTTATGAAATAAAGAACCGAAATTTAGTCAGGTCAATGTACAGTATGATTAATATAATACCTGCAGCCGGATTGCCTGATTTTTACACGCTGATTCTATGTATTAGTACTATTATGGGTGCGTTACAGATTTTTTTACAGGTATTTTTTGGGAAAGATCTAATGTTCATAGTCACAGAAGTTGAATAAGTGGAGACATTGAGGTTTCATGCCTAGTCTTAAATAGGACTAGTTTTTGGTTATTTATAGAGGGGCTAAGCTGTGAATTAAGCCTACCCCAAGTACCAAAGAATTGCCCATTAATGAAATTAAAACCGAGCTGCGTGTGGGGCTGCTTGGTAAGAATACCTTTGAAATAGATTGACATTGATGGACTTAATATTGACAACGATTGTTCATTGTTTTTTTTTTTTTTTTTTGCTTAGGGATTTTCATATTATGTTCTTTTATTGTATATGAATTATTTAAATAAGTTTTTAACTTATAAGTTTTAAGTTTTTTTAAGTTTTTAAACAGTTTTTAACACTTCTGCTTATATTAGCTTAACTTGTTTTTGTTTCGTTTTTTCTTCTTTGTTTTTTTTTTCTTCTTCTATTCTTTGTTAGCAGCACGCCCTTGTAAGCGACACTTTTGGTGTGCTACTAATTGATTTCTTCTCTGTTATTTCTTTTGGATAATAAACTAATACTGGTAATACAATAGGTAAATTCTTATGTAAATTGTGTAACTTTCCTCGATGTTGTAATCAACTTAGTCAATGGCTCTTACATTATCATTATGCATTTCTGATTGAAATTAATCTTTTAATTCTCGGTAATAGTCTGAGAAGTTGTTTTATTTTAAGTGTTGGATATAATGATAAAGGCAAAATCTTTTTCAGGCAGAATTTGTGACACTACCCAATCAAATGAATTATTACTATCTAAATAAATGAAACAATTTGAAGATTTTGTCTGGTAAAAGTTTTTCAAATATTTCTTATTTGCTTTATTATATCTTGTCATATACTGATATACACCTTCTGCTATTACTTTTTTAATAAAGAAAAACATATATTCGTCAGAATTTCAGCTTTAGAGTGTTGAAAAAAACTTCCCATGTTAGTCCTGGTGCCAAAAATAAGTGTTTGTATCTAATTTATAATTGTTTTTAAATCCGTTTCTAAAATTTTCAACAACATCTGATAAAGCTTAAACACCTTTGTTAGGTCTTATTTAGTGTAATATAATAGTAGTGTTTATAAATAAATTTCAGTTTCTTATGTTCTTCTTCAGAAATATTTTCTTCTGTTAATCGAAAAAAACTTGTCTATTGAAGCTTATTTTGTATCATTTATTTTTTCATAACTATCAATACATTCATGGGGATATATTCTTTTCTCTATCATTTGTTTGAATTCTTCAGTATTTTGAAATACATCAGAAGTTTACTTGAAGTTATTTCTTAATCAACTGCAATTTATTTTAGCTGCTCTAACGATAGAGCCATAAAACGAAAAAAATCTATGAAACGTATTTGTTTTGGATTTTATTAAAAGTTATCGTTTGATAAGATGATACAAAACATTCTGCTAAATCAAAAATGTCGTTATCAGTTACGAATTCTCTGAGAAATTAATGAGAGTAACATTTTTAAAGACTATGCATTGCAACAGGGATACATTTTTAGGAATTCTAATATTTTATTACATTCTTTTTGAGTAAATTAACGTATAATATCGATCATATGGTCTTGGTCAAAATAAAAATAATGATCTACTATTTCATTTTTACATATATGACAGTTTTAATTAGTTTAATTATTTCATATTTCTTTTATTTGTTGTTGTGTATAACCATGATCTTTCTGTCAATTTGCATATTCATTGGCTACATACTCTGATATGGTAGTTAAAAAATGCCCACCTGTATCTTCAACAACATAATAAAAATGTTTTTTAGGGTTGTATAAAAAAAACAACATACTTGGAATCCATAAGCATATGGGTTTTGCTCTGCTGCTTTAATTTTCCTTTTACGTTTTTTTTGTATTAAATTCTTCATTATAAGATTCAAAATCAGCTATAATACCGTAAGATACTTTCATTTATCTAGTTATACTTTGAATTTCTATTTTAGATCTTGTCTTTGGCATAATGTTCCCAGATAACCATTTTATAATATTTTTCAAACGTTTGCTCTTCTTTGAAACGTCTTCCACATAAGGTGCAAAGATAAATCCTTTGCACCATCAGTAATTTGAGTTCTCAATATTCTAGTTAAATATTTAACTAAAACCTAATTATTATCAAAATAAGGTAAATTAATCACATGTGCAACAGTATTTCCATTAATCTTAGTTTTAGAAATATGAGCTCTAACCCTTTTATTTTCTCCTATTTCAAATAAAAAAAATGCAACACCAGGCAATTTGACCTTCTATTCAGAGAAGGTTTGTAACTCACACGACGTTTTGGAACACGATTGGGCCCAGTGGATTGTTGAATCATGGCTTATTGTTTATCTTTTCTAAATATTTTTAGCTCCAAGGCAACAATGCCCCATTTTCTGTTTGGACCTTTTATGGACATGGTTTGCTCCTTTTCCACACCAGTTTTGCATGTAAGATGCAAATCTGTACTGTGTTTTCCACTCCAACACCTTGGAACATGCTGAACAGTCTGATGGAATGATATACTGATTAGTACGGATAATATAGGTTCTACTTTGGTATTCCTATATAGAGATTCTAAAGAGTGGTGACATTAAAGGTGTTTCATAAAGATAATTGTTATACTAATTTATTAACTGATGAATATTCCGAAAATGGTGGTATGTTGAACGCATTGGCCATCGAAAGTTTCAACACACATACTTAACTAAAAAGTCTAAGAATATATTGTTTTTAAATTTGGATTTTTCACTCTTTTCAACATTTTTTAAAGGAAGTATGTAATTCCATGTTTACTTGATGTTCTTGCACTGTTTTCAAATTCTTTTTTTAGAACTCTGACTTTATTCTATTTGTGGTCTTTAAGTTTTGTGTACTTCAAGTCTCTCAAAACCCTTTCAAGCGAATTTGACTTCTGTAAAATATTTCTTTTTACCAAATTTGTCATTTAAATTCAATTCTAAAGTTTTTAAATGCATTTATTTAGATATGATATTATTAACTAATTTCAAAATTTGAGTTGAAATACAGATTTCTTGAATCCTTCTTGTTTTTTTTTCCACGTTCCTTTCACGTTTTTTCAACTAATGTTGACTCATTTTCAATTTTTGCTGTTGATTTTTTTCTTTTAAATATTTCATTGGTGAATATTAACTCCTAGTTTTTTTTTTACAAATAAACTTGTCCTTTATGTAATTTAGTTAGACTAAATATGTCTATCCATTTTTAAATCTGAATGCTAAATTTTATGAATTTGCTGTTTTTAAATCGATAATTTGTGACTACTTTCAACATAGGTCAAGTTTAAAAAATATCATTTCGTCAAAATTTTATCCCTGTTCCTTTTCCAAATATTTTGTGTTTATTGTTCTTAGGCTGGAACTACTTGCCGTTTTTTCTTCTATTGAGTGTAAAAACAAATTTTTTAAAGTTTTGTTAAAGATTTTTTAGTCTTTCCGCTTTAGTTGAATCAAATTTGACAACTTTCTGCTTTTAGTTATTTTACTCAATTTTTAATATCATATTTTTCACTCTTTTATTTTAATTAATTTCCAAATTTTAAGTTTTTGTTGACGTAAATTCACCTTAAAAGAAATCTGGACTTTCATAAAGGCTTTCAAATATTATTTTTTTGCCGTAAAATTTTACAAGAATTAATCCTTTTATCAAAAAAAATAAGACGTTCATTATTTTGTTATACATCTTGCTGTGATTAAATTTTCTTTTCATTACTAACTGGTTTTACTACTATCACTAACAACTAGCAGCAGCACAGAGCTGCCCGAGACCCAAACAGCTAAAAACACTTCTCCTGCATCACAATTTTTTCAAAGAATATCTATTTACATCCGACCAAGAGTTTCGAATTCACCATAAAACTTTTTTCAAGACTTTCCCTCCACCCTTAACAAGGACACCAGGGATTTTATTTAACCCTATATAGTTCGCTAAAGGGAAAACATTGAAATTCGGAAATTTGTTAAAACTGGGAATTTGTAATCCTTCATATGAAAAATGTACCCCGGCCATCTTAATTTTTCTTTTGTTATAGCTCTAAAAAGAAGGATTAAACTTTATCTTTCGTAAAGGATACTGTTTGAAATACGGTCACTTAGTCAGTTTCCGATATAATCCATAGCTAGTATACCACAGTGGCCAAACATCCAACAAACCACAGTTGCTAAACCAAAATATCCACAGTCTTCACCGTAGCTTTCAATATTGTAATCTTGTTTCATAAACTTATTTTCTTATTATTCCTAGCTTTTATCGAACTTGAAAAACCCCTTGGTTCATGGCTTTTCTACTTTAACAACTTCTCAGTTCTCACTATTACTAAACTTACTACCAAGATATATGAAGCTGTCCTATTTATGGTCGATGTCAAGCTGCCTGTCTGGTCAATCTCCTTACTATCTACGTCTCCTTTTTATTTTTGCATATTTCTAGCAAACTAGTAAACTAGAAAACAAGTCTTGTTAAAATTAGTTTTTAAATCTTTTTTAATGTCCCGATAAGGCGAAAGCTCTGATAGTTCATTCATTTTGCTCAGACTTTTTTCCAGTATACTTAAATCAGCAGCACCAGCTAAGTAAGGGAATATTTCATTTCCCAGCTGAATCAATATTCTTCAATTACCTTTTTGTTGCTCCTTTGATGCAAAGACAGAGTCCATCAAAATAATTTTGTAGTCGGAGATAGATAACAAACTTTCTTAACTCCTTAACTAAATGGAAAACCAGCTACTAACCTCATTCTCCTCCTGAACCGCAGCAGTGTTATTTTTTTTAATAGCACTAATTCATCTAACGAATTTGTTGACCATATTATAGAAGGATCATACTTTTGAAAAAGCTTTCTATCTGCCGAATGAAACACTTGCTCAAAATCTAGAAAACAGACGACTAAAGATGTTTGATAGCTAGGACACTTCTCAATTATTAACCTTAGAGTGAAAATTTGGCCAACCCGTCCTCTGCCATTTTTAAAATTGGGCCTTTCTTCTCTTAAAGCTTTGTCTGCAGCATTTCTAAGTCTATAGACTGCAATCAGATAAAAAAATTTTTTGCCTTCTGAAGCCAGACTAGTCCCTAAATAAATACATAATTAAATCTTATTATCTTTCTTATACAATAGTTTAATGGAAACTTTACTAAAATTTTATGTGCATTCTCATTTTTATAATTCACATTCATTGTCTTCAATTGTTTTTTTCCAACGCTAAAGCAACCATGTTTAAAAAAAATATTTAAATTCTTATCACCATCCTTAGGCTGCATGTTTTTTAATCCATTTAGTTCCGTCACTAATTTTTTTCCTATAAGATAAATCTTCCTTTGCATTCAAGATGTCAAAAATTTGTCATTTCCCTCTTTTTATTTTCATGTAAGTCTATTCCAGTTAAGCACATTCTTAATATACTTTGCCCATGTATTCTTAACTCGCCTTTAATACTAACTAGCGCCCAATTCCCATGTTTAACTGGTAAAAATCAGATTGACTAATCCATCTCAATTTCTTAACAAGCCAGTACACTATTTCAGTATTATGCCGTCTAGCTGCATCTTTCACTACTTCTCCTCCGCTTGGTTCGTATTCTAATACTTCCTTCAAGTTCCTTGGATTTCTCTTTAATATATTATGTATGGAGCAGACATTTCTTGTACAACTCCCTTTTCTTTTTCAATTAAACATAACGAATTTTTACTATTATTAGGAGCAGCATTCTTAATTATTTCCTGCAAAATCAGTTGCAACTTCACAAATAGCTTTTTTAAGTATCCATTCATCTACTACACTGTCAACTTTTAAACTATCTAGTTCAGGATTCAACTATTACAGGGAAATTTCTATCAAATATTATCCTGTAGTCTAAATAAAGTGCCAAAAACTCAGTTGTTTTATTCATGCTAAATATTATCTTCTTATATTTTTTTTAACGAAACAATAGACTCGGGTGAGCTTGAAGCGAGAAATTTCATTTAAACATGCCTTTTTTATTGGAATTGAAGAAAAGGAAGTGAAAAACAATTGAGTTAAACCATAAAAAGCTATTACTTTGCAGTTCACGCTATAAATATGTGCAATACCATTTTTAATGAACTGACTTATGAAATTATTCTACGTTTTATAATTTCTTAAGATTTAGTAAACTCAAGTAAATTCATTTTACTAGATTTTTTATGAGAAATATAATTTTATTCTTAAATTAACATATCTATGGGCCCACAAAGGATTATTAGGAGCCAAATGGATGTATCTTATACTTTTAGCATAAGTTTTTGTTCCTAATAAAATTTCGATGATGTGGTTTTGTTTCCACAATGGTATAGATTTTCAGAATTCTACAAATTTATAAGAGTTTTATAGGTTATTTAATTTGAACTGGTATTGCGGATACATTTTTCATAAAGTGCAAAAGCTAGAATTTCTTTGATTCAAGTTGCATCTTCGCCCTGTACTTCCATCAGAATTACGGCATTTTTCTTATGGATTCAATAAAGAAAAACTGAAACACACATAAGGAATTCAAAGTTTTCCTTAAGACTGAAATAACCCTATATGACATTATTAGAAACAAGGTAATACTAGCATTAATTTATTTCTAGTTAAATTTAACTAGGAGTTGATATTAGTTTATTTGTCAGATTTATTAAACTTTTGGAATACATGCATTATTCCGCTTTTTTAGTTATTATACAAACCATTAAAATTAGTAAAAATATGTAAATTTGTGTGTCCATGTTAATTTTGACATTGATTTTCTTCAATTGATTTTCATTGATTTTCTGACAATGAGTAAGATGGGAAATCACCAAGGCAAAATAAATGTGGCGTAGAATTTCATGAGGGAACAAATTCTGAAGCCTCTCATTACACCAACTCTTTGAGAAATTTTAACGCCTAATCTATTACTATGTTCTTTATACGATAGATTTTTATCAATAGTTATACCAAGATTCTGGAGTGAAGTTACCCTTTGAATTACAATATCTGTAGCCTGATCACTTATAGTTTAAGTTTCTTTTGCTTTGTTTCAAAGTTTACTATAAATGATGAATTTTGTTTTGGTGGCATTCAGTGACAAAAAAATTAGCTTTTAGCCATACAATCAGCTGAAAAAACACTAATTGTAGCTTCTTTTTGACATCCTCTTCAGAATGCCCTGCAAGTGTTGATCCGGTATCATCGGCGAAAAGGATATTCAGGCTGTTGGCTTCTGTTGCTGATGGAAGGTCATTTATATATTTTAAGAAGAGCAATGGTCCCAGAATTGAACTCTGACGAACAGCAATATTGCGCAATAAGCATCTAAATCCTTTTTTTCCATGAAATTTACAAAGACTATGAATACTCTGCAAAAAAACTTAAAGAATGAAAAATTGAACACTATTAGATAAACCTTAGAACCCTTGGAAATGTTTTTTAAGATAAGATTTATTCAAACAAACCAAAAGATAAAACAAATGCACAAACAACACTGAAATTCCTAAAAACAATCTAATTCAAATAATTCTCATAGATTTCTTTGGTGAAGAGAGCAGGGAGAAAGAAACAAAAGGCAAAACCAAAAATACAAAAACTACTACCATCGGCCAAAATATTAAATTTTTACTACCAACCTGACTCTGTGGCAAGAACTAAAAGGAGAAAGAAGATAAAACAAAACATTGGAATATGATACGAAGAAAAAACGCCTATTGGTAACAAGGCCAGTGCAATTGCCTCAAATAATTATTAGATCAATCCCAAAGCCAAAATTTCAACTTGAAGTAGAGTCATGACTTACATGTGAGCATTATTGAAATAATAGTAAAATTAATAAAACAGAGAGAAAAATAATGAAATTCAAACTGATTAACACTTTCCTATAGTCATTTTGAATTCTCTGTCATTGGATCACTTATTAAAATCCTCAGATACATTTGAAATAACAAATGTGGTGTGAACTTCAGTAACTGCACGAATGCCAAAATATTCATCTCGTACGCTGTGAGCTTAAAATCAATCAATTCTTTTTTGATTCATCTACTTTTTTTATCCTTGAACGGAGACTTGAAAATTCCAATTATAGATTAATTTAATACTTTTAGTTTGTGGTGTGTAAGGTAATGTAATTCAACTTTAAACAATCTAAAGCTTTGAAAAGCTGTTAAAAATATATTTGTCTAAAAACTGTATTGATTTTCACAAAAAACGAACGTAGAATATCCGAAAAAAAAGATTATGGTTTATTTTCTATATCAAACAGTTCGTGGTAAAGAACTGTAGTAAGGAGCGACCCGGCTCAATAGTAAACGAAACTCTAAAAAACGGAATTTCGATGCTAAAAGATATATCAAAAGAATCGGATTTTTATGCTGATTTCAAATATATAAGTTTAATCAAGTTTAGTTATTGTCATCAAAAGTTACGAGCCTGAGAAAATTTGCTTTATTTTGGAAAATAGGGGGTAAAACCCCCTAGAAGTCATAGGATCTTAACGAAAATTACACCATCGCATTCAGCGTATCAGAAAACCCTATAGAAAAAATTTCAAGGTCCAATCTACAAAAATGTGGAATTTCGTATTTTTTCCCAGAAGACAAATCACGGGTGCGTGTTTATTTGTTTTTTTTTTGTTTTTTTTTTTCCCAGGGGTCTTCGTATCGACCAAATGGTCCTAGAGTGTTGCAAGAGGGCTCATTCTAACCGAAATAAAAAGTTCTAGTGCCCTTTTTAAGTGACCAAAAAATTGGAGGGCACCTAGGCCCCCTCCCACGCTCATTTTTTTCCCAAAGTCAACGGATCAAAATTTTGAGATAGCCATTTTGTTTCGCATAGTCGAAAACCATAATAACTATGTCTTTGGGGATGACGTAACCCCCACAATCCCTGGGGGAGGGGCTGCAAGTTACAAACTTTGACCAATGTTTACATACAGTAATGGTTACTGGGAAGTGTACCGACGTTATCAGGGGGATTTTTTTGGTTTGGGTGTGGGGTTCAGGGGAGGGGGCTATATGAGAGGATCTTTCCTTAGAGGAATATTTCATGGGGGAAGAGAAATTTAATGAAAAGGGCGCAGGACTTTCTAGAATTACTATAAAAAAAACAATGAAAATATAAACATGAAAAAGTTTTTTCAATTGAAAGTAAGGAGAAGCACTAAAACTTAAAAAGGAACAGAGATTATTACGCGTATGAGGGGTTCTAAAAATACTTTAGCATAAAGAGCGAGGTATTTAGGAGGAGATAAACACTTCACTCTTTATGCTAAAATTTTTTTAAATAATTTCAACTATTTATTCTACGGCCTTTCTGATTCAGGGGTCATTTTTAAAGAATAGGGATAAAACAAGATTTAGTGTGAAGAGCGAGGTATTAACGAGGGGACCAACCCCCTCATATATATAATCAAAAATATAAGAAAATAAAAGTTTGTTAAGTAAGTTAATTCTTAAGTTACGTATTTTTTTTTAATAATAAAAACGTTCGTTAAAAATAAAAGATCTAGTTGCCTTTTTAAGTAACCGAAA
Source organism: Artemia franciscana (assembly GCF_032884065.1). NCBI lineage: Eukaryota > Metazoa > Arthropoda > Branchiopoda > Anostraca > Artemiidae > Artemia > Artemia franciscana. The sequence continues at coordinate 10,833,670 of NC_088874.1, read as the reverse complement.
TATTGGAGGGCAACAAGACCTCCTTCCCCACCCCTTATTTCTCAAAATCGTCTGATCAAAACTAAGAGAAAGCCATTTAGCCAAAAAAAGAATTAATATGCAAATTTCGTTTTAATAATTTATGTACGGAGAGCCAAAATCAGTCATGCATTAATTAAAAAACTTTCAGAAATTAAATAAAAAAAACAAGTTTTTTTAAATGAAAGTAAGGAGCGACATTAAAACTTAAAACGAACAGAAATTACTCCGTATATGAAAGGGGCTTTTCCTCCTCGACACCCCGCTCCTTGCGCTAATGTTTGATTCTTTCTCGCAACTCTACTTTTTAAAACAATAAGAAACTTTAGCGTAAGGAGCGGGGTGTCGAGGAGGAAAATCCCCTTTCATATACGGAGTAATTTCTGTTCGTTTTAAGTTTTAATGTCGCTACTTACTTTCATTTAAAAAACTTGTTTTTTTATTTAATTAGTGAATAGATCAAGAACACTTGTAAACATAAATAAATGACCAATACATAAAATATTGGGATTAAAGATTTCTTAACAGTTGCCTTTTGAATAGTGCATCATCCAATGCTTTATTAAGTTTCTTATTATAAAATCATAAAAAAAAATGTTTTTTCTTTAAAGGGAAGATAAAGCTGACATTGACATCGCAATTGGAGAAAATAACAGCAATCCGAGGTTTGGACTAAGCTTAATGTACACCGTGACACAAAATTTGACAGCTTTCTCAAAATATATTTCAACAACCCGTTTCTGAACGGTTCTATTGACCTGCACACCAGCCAATCTTGGAATTCATGCTTGTTAACTAATTACACAGTATTTTGAAATTGAGAAAAAATATTCATTTTGTTCGTTTAACAAATATAAAGAGTCTGCAAGAAAATTTTATTTTAAAAGGCTATAAAATTCATCAAAGGATAATTCATCACAATCTTTTCTTTTCATTTAGCCCAATCAATAATCATAGAAGCTGCCTAAGTACAGAAAGATATAGGCTTAATATTGTTTTGTACCGAAGAACTTTTTATAGAAGGATTTGCCGTAAAACTTCGAAAGGAGCTCATCTGAAAAGTAATTCATTTTTCCAGTTCTATTTTCAAAACTTAGAAGTGGTATAATGGCAAATCAGATCCATCTTTCACGTATTTTTTCCTCCAGAAAATATGATGGAAATCTTATGACAGGCATCTTATGTAACATAGTTGAAAGGTCCGAAAACTATTTGTCGTTAACATTACTATGAACTCAGGAAAAGGGAACTAAGCTACACTATTTTTTACATTGGTTATATACAGTTTTCGTATTCAAGAAATGCAAGCATATATGACCATTTGTGTCACGACAGGCCAAAACCATTGAGACGAAGGTCATACAAAATGTTCAGAGAAATGTAAATCAAAATATACTATGGGCTTGCATGTTGTCAGACTTGAATATTTGATAAATGAATTCGAGTATTTTGTTTGAACTTTCAGGGAAAGATAAGGGGAATGATTAATTTACCAAAGGGAAATATATACGTGTATCTACTCCTACTGCTGATACCACAACTATTGCTGCAACTCCTCCTACTACTATTACCTCCTCCACGACGACTAATAGTACTGCTTTCAACACCAATATTTCTAGGGTGACTACTGCTAAAATAAAAAACTTTGAGCAGGTACCGATCACCTGATTCACTGCATTTGACCAGGAGTGCCATAGACAGATAGGGTAACATTATATGACCCTTGTCAGGATTTTTCATAGACTTCCCAAGGACCCATTTAACGCTGCGTCAACTTTGGTAGAGCTAACAGAGTCAAACAATTTACTCCTGTTCTAAGCCAAATAACCAGTGAAACAGCTTCAAAACCCTTTTAACTACCAACACTAAGGATATTAGAATTAAAAACAACATGAAATATTAAGGTTGGAGCTGAAGTAAATCAAAACAAACACTAAATCCATATCGGTTGTCAAAAGGGCATATATACAATATTCTAGGAATGCTTTATAACATTTAATTAGCAATATATCAACTATATTAAGGCTATCAAACAGTTCGTGGTAACGAGCTGTAGTAAGGAGCGACCCGGCACAATAGTAAACGAAACTCTAGAAAGGGAACTTCGATGCTAAAAGATATATTCAAAAAATCGGATTTTTATGCTGATTTTAAAATATATAAGTTTCATCAAATTTAATATTTGTCATCAAAGGTTACGAGCCTGAGAAAATTTGCCTTATTTTTGAGAATAGGGGGAAGCACCCCCTAAAAAACTCAAAATTTTGAGATAGCCATTTGGTTCCGCATAGTCAAAAACCAAAATAATTATGTCTTTGGGGATGAATTACTCCCACACAGTCCCTGGGGGAGGGGCTGCAAGTTACAAACTTTGACCAATGTTTACATGAAGTAATGGTTATTGGGAAGTGTACCGACGTTTTCAGGGGTATTTTTTGGTTTGGGTGTGGGGTTGAGGAGAGGGCTATGGCGGAAGATCTTTCCTTGGAAGAATATTTCACGGGGGAAGAGAAATTCAAAGAAAAGGGCGCAGGATTTTTTAGCAATACTATTAAAAAAAACAATGAAAATATAAACATGAACAAGTTTTTTCCATTGAATTTAAGGAGTAGCATTAAAACTTAAAACGAAGAGATTATTACGCATATGAGGGGCTCTAAAAATACTTTTGCATAAAGAGTGAGGTATTTAGGAGGAGATAAATACTTCGCTCTTCATGCTAAAGTATTTTTAGAAATTTCAACTATTTATTCTACGGCCTTTCTGGTTCAAGGGTCATTTTTAAAGAATTCGCACAAAACTTAAGATTTCGTGTGAAGAGCGAGGAATTAACCAAGGGACAAACCCCCTCATAGATATGAAATAAAAAAATATAAGAATATAAAAGTTTGTTAAATAAGTTAATTCTTAAGTTACGTATATTTTTTACTAATGAAAACGTTCGTTAAAAATTATAAGTTCTAGTTGCCTTTTTAAGTTACCGAAAAATTGGAGGGCAACTAGGTCTCCTTCCCCGTCCCTTATTTCTCAAAATCGTCCGTTCAAAACTAAGAGAAAGCCATTTAGCCAAAAACAGAATTAATATACAAATTTCATTTTAATAATTAATGTACGGAGAGCCGAAATCAAACATGCATCAATTCAAAAACGTTCAGAAATTAAATGAAAAAAACTAGTTTTTTAACTGAAAGTAAATAGCAACATTAAAACTTAAAACGAACAGAAATTACTCCGTATATGAAATGGGTTGTCCCCTCTACAATCCCTCGCTCTTTACGCTAAAGTTTGACTCGTTGCCAAAATTCTACTTTTTGAAAAAATAAAAAAAATAGCGTAAAGAGCGAGGGATTGCGGAGGGGACAACCCATTCCATATACGGATTAATTTCTGTTCGTTTTAAGTTATAATGTCGCTCCTTACTTTCACTTTAAAAAACTAGTTTTTTTTCATTTAATTACGGGTACTACGGTTAAAGCTACTGCCAATTAAACTATTGCTGCTTTTCCTGCTGCATATACTAAGTTGCCTACTAATGCTACTAAGGCTATCAAGGTAAAAATTTGAAAGAATATTGATGGGAAAGTTGAACTATATAAAACCCACTCTGTGTATGGTATTCACAAGAGCATACCCTGGGAATGGCTTAGTGTATTAAGCTTTAATTTTCAAGATATGAAGAGGGGGAGTATTAATTAAAAAAAAATGTCGGTTCTACTGCTACTACTACTTTTACTATTACTACAACTATAAATACTACTGCAATTACTGCTCCTACTACTAATTCGGCTGCCGCTACTACTTCTGCTACTGCTGCAACTTCTACTTCTACAGCCACTAGTGAAAATAATGTTACTGCCAATAGTAGCATCTCCAATACTTTTACTAATACTCAAACTGCAATTTCTATCTAAATTACTAATTAGGCTAAGGGTATCAAAAGGGAACATCTTAAGAAAGGCAATAGGTCAGCCCTAGAAGCTACTTCTACTCCTACTGCTACTAAAATTACTATGAGCATAGAACTATAAAGGCTAAGCCTTAAAATTGGAAAATTTTACAGAATATTGAGGAATAAAATTGAGCTAAACAAAAAAAAATAGATCCAGGCTGATTGTCAAAAACTTGTATCTCAAGAATAAACATGGGTATTAAACTGGAAATTTCAGAGAATGATAGTGGGATGACAACTGAAAAAAGTCAGAAAATTTTTGTTACAACTACATAAATCTTCTAAAACCACCACTACTACTACTTTCACTACAATTGCTACCTTTATTTTGACCACTACTAAGGCTAAGTGTATCAAGGTGACAATTTTAGGAAATTTTCCAGGGGTGTTGAATAGTTGAATGTGGAAAGCAAAGCGTGTTGAGCACACTACAAGTTCAGAGGGTGATCCAAAGGGTTTATCAGAAATATCTAATGAAATGCTTAGAGAAATTAGGTAAAACCTCTAGAACTTGATGAGATGGATGTTCAAACGTTCAAAATGTAATATTTAAACTTACTACCGCTATTATTGTAACTACTGTTGTTCTTACCTCTACTGCAAATACTACTTTAATAAATACTGCTATTACAGCTATTAATCCTATCAATACTTCTATAACTGCTAATTTCACCAAGGCTAAGGGCATGAAGCGGAATATTTCAGGAAATACTTACGAAGAAGTTGAACTAAATTGAAATTCACCATATTACCAAAAAGAGACAATATGAATATTATTAGTGCTAAGGGTACTATTATCACTAAAATGCTTCTAATGCTCTTATTAAATTTATAAGAAAACTTTTCAGAGAATGGCTTGGGAGAGGATGAACAAATTCAAAAAAAATATTTACACTTTGGTTACCAAAGACGTGCAATGATATTATCAGAGCAAGGTCTTGGGGTTTTAAGCTGAAACTCATACGGCTATCAATATTACTACTACTTTGGAAGTACTTCTTTTTTCCCTACTGCTGCTATTAATGCTACTTTTGTACCTAATCAAAATAGTTATATGCATTCAGTTTATCAAAAAAAAACTAGCTATCAAGAGAATCAGTCCCTATATCCTAAGACTTGGATAGGATTTGAAGTAACAACTTTTAGGGGAAGTGAATAATCCTTAACACCTTATCAAAAGACACTAGATGTGTGCTGGATGGCAATAAAAGGCCTTGTTCATATCTACAAAAAGACTGAGAGTATAATGTTGAAATTTTCGGAGCTAATGCTATCACTACCACTGCTCTTACTATTAACATATTACACAGAGTTTAGTAGTATCCTGATTGTTAAAATAGGGCAGGTATTTTGCCAAAGTAACAAAATTTGGTGTAAATCTTTTAGTTTTCAAGGAAACCAAACCAAAACATACTCTGTGTCCAGATATTCTCTAGGGCAAATATTAAAAAAAAAAATTAAAATGCTGTCCAATGAGAATTTTTTATTTTTAATATATAATTTTTAATTTCTTAACAAATAAAAATTTATACGTAAATTGAAAACAAAAAGAAACGGATTTTAAGAAAATGTATTCAACAGAATAAGATTTCCAAGGAAAAGTAAATAGCTATACTATTCTGAAGATGAGCAAAAGGAAAGTCAAATACTTTTCCAAGTTTAGTAGCAGTATATATCCCTAATAGTAAATAAATGACACCCTAAACCAATAAAAATTACAATAAATTACTGGGTCGAGCTAAAAACGAATAAAGCCAAGAAAATTATTACTAAAAATTTTAAACTGTCAATCCCAGTGTATTTGTTTTGTTCCTGGTTATAATAGGCTTTATTTCTTTTGATTTTATGAGAAATAAAAGCAAATAGCTTGATATAAGAACTGTATTTCAGATTTCTTGAATAAAAATTGTATATTAACTTTAATATATCATAAATTACGAAAACGTTACTGAATAATTATCAGTGTTTTCTTATATCTAATTATCAATCCACATTCATTGGTTTTTGCTTTGTTAACTAAAGGTCAACTATATTCTAGTCATCAAATTGCACCGTGTTCATCAGCCATACTTCTCTTTGTTTCTGTTCACTATAGTTTGACTCGTTTATCTACTGTAAATCCAGTCATTTATGGCTTTATTAATTTTTCTGGTGACTTACAGTAGTTTTACGCTTGAAAATTATGAACCTTCGTTTCTGCCAATGTTCAGTTTAATGTAGCTCTTTACTAATCTTAGAAAACTAATTTTGTCTTGCAAGTTTTTAATTACTAGAAATAAGATATAAAATAGCTTTTTAGAAACATGACGGACATGGCATAGAAAAACTAATGGTATGAAGAAGCAATTAGTATTTAAAACTTTTTAAATTAAACTTGTGTAATTTATCAGTTTTGTAAATCTAATAGACATAGGGTGTTTGTAAGAGATTAAATTTTTGAAAGGAAAACAAAATCAACAATATTACCAAGACCCTTTATGTCATTTATCCAGTTTTTAATATTATTTATAAACATAAAACAATTTCCCAGAAATAAGTTCCAATTGAATACAGAGTAACCCAAGGTTCTATTCTTGGGCCTGCCCTCTTCCTCATCTATGGGAACGATCTCTACTGACTTTTTAATCCCCCAATTAACAATTTTTGCTGTGGATTGTGTCACAAATCTTACTCACAGAGTTTGCTGGTGTTCATATCTGATAGTCGAGAAGAATTAATAGTATTTGCAGATGACACTACTTTAGGTGCTGAAGCTCCAGATGAATCTTCTTTTATTCTAAGGCTTCAAGCAGTGACTGAAAAAATATTCTTCTGGTCTGACAAAAATCAACTAACTTTAAACGTAAAAAAGTCATACCTTCTTATTTTTTCTCGTAAAGGTGTGAGCTGCCCCACAATTACTAAGCTTCATACACCAAGAGGTTCCATAAGTTGTTCCCCGGATCAATATGTGCGATTCCTGGGAGTTCTTTTGGATGAAAATTTATCATTTAAGTGGCATGTTCAAATAATAAGAGTGAAAATTTTCCTTGGATTCGGAATCATCAGGAAAATTAAAGCGTTTATTTCCTTTCCCTATCCTCCGTCTTTTATACTTCTCTCTAATTTACCCCTATATATGTTACTGATCGTCTGTATAGATGTCCATATTTCCCTCGGCACTTTCTCCTATTTACCATCTTCATGAGAAAGCAGCAAGAATTCTCTAATCAGCTACACACACTTCTCTTGACCACCTCAAGATTAAAGATATATGATTTATCTCTATCTTCGTTGGCATATCAATACTTGCAGAGAGATCTCCCATGTTGTTTTTTCGGGACTACTCAAACTACTAAGGGAAGTAAATCTGTATATGGTTCGTAACTATGATAATTCTAGCTAGTCTTCAGTTCGTTCAGACTTCGGCCTGGCTGTGACTGTGGGGCGTGCTTAGAACTTGGTCCCGCTAAGATCCGGCAGTCAAAAACACTTGGTTCCTTTAAGAGACAGATGAAAAGTGTCTGATAAAAAGCTTCTTATTGAATGTTCCTTATGATTTTTTTTTCTTTTTCGGGTTGTTTGTTTGTTGGTGTCGTATCCTTGATGATGTAGAGAATTTTAATTTGTATTTTATTATCGGGTGATGTGAGGGTCACTGTTTCGTTGGGACAGCCAGTGAGTTGATATATTTTCCTCATATATTTATATTTAGATGCTGGTTAGTTTGCTTATGACAAGTTTTTATGATTCCATATTTATTGTATGCCGTTTCCAAATAACGGACCGTTGAGCCCTGTGGGATATTGATTTGTTATTGTTATCTTATGAAAATAAATAGAGCTTGAACTTGAAATTGAGCTTCTCACAGCTCTACTAAAAAAAATAAAACTTTAACGGAAAGCACGAGGCATTGAGGAGGAGACAATTACTCTCATAAATGGAATAATATATGTTTTTTTTAATTTTTAATGTCGCTCCTTTCTTGCAGGCAAAAACTTTCATTATTTAATTTCTAAATGTATTTGAATGAATACATGTTTTGATATTGGCTCACCACAAATGAATTGTTAAAACGAAATTTGCATATTACTTTTTTTGGCTAAATGGCTTTCTCATAGCTATGACCGGATGATTGGGATAAAAAAAAGGTGGGGGAGAAGACCTAACTGCTCTCCAGTTTTTGGCTACTTAAAAAGGCAACTGGAACTTTTTTTTTTCGAAGGTTTGTGTTGGTAATAAATATAAGTAACTCACGAATTAACTCACGTAACGAAATTCTATGTTTATATATTTTTATTATGTATATGAGGAGCTTCTCCCCCTCTTCAATACCTCGCTCTTTACATTATAGCTTCAACATGGTCCCAATTCCTTAAGAATAACTCTTGAATCACAAACGCCGTAGAATATGTAATTGAAATTACTAAAAATACTTTACCGTAAAGAGTGAGGTATTTTGGAGGAGACAAATCCCGTTATATACGAAAAAATTTTCTGTTCGTCTTAGGTTCTAATACTGCTCCTTTTTTCCAACAGAATAAAGCTTCTTATCTATTTATTTTTTCATTGTTCTTTTAAATAAGGCTAGAAAATCCTCTTCAGCTTCAACATGGTCCCAATTCCTTAAGAATGACCCCTGAATCACAAACGCCGTAGAATAGATAATTGAAATTACTAAAAATACTTTAGCGTAAAGAGTGAGGTATTGTGGAAGAGACGATAGCCCTTATATATGTAGAAATTACTGTTCGTTTTAGGTTCTAATACTGCTTCTTATTTCCACAAAAAAAATTTTTTATTTATTTATTTTTTCACTGTTCTTTTAAATAATGCTAGAAAATCCTCTGGCACCTTCATGGAAATTTACTTCCCGCTCGATAAATACCTCTATGGAACAATCCTCCCATTTAACCGTCTCTCTAACGCCCTTTAACGTGAAAAAGTCCCCTTGAAATCGTCTCTACCCGTCCAAATAACTATTACTTTATGTAAACACTGGTCAAAGTTTTTAACTTGCATCCCGTCCCCTGGGGACTGAGAGGGAGAAAGTCATCCCCAAAGACATAATCAAAAGGTTTTTCGACCATGTTGAGTAAAATGGATATTTTAAAATTTTGATACAGTACTTTTAGGGAAAAATGAGCGTGGGAAGGAGCCTATTTGCTCTCCAGTTTTTTTGGTCACTGAAACAGGGCACTAGAACTTTTAATTTCCATTAGAATGAGCCCTTTTGCAACAGTCTCGTACCACTGGGTCTGTACAATTACCCTGGGGAAAAGAAAAAAACAAACAAATAATCACACATCCGTGATCGGTCTTCTGGCAAAAAATACAAAATTCCACATTTTGTAGATTGGAGCTAAAAACTTAAATAGTAGGGATCTCTGATATACTAAATCTCATGTTGTGATTTTCGTTAAGATTCTTTGACTTTTTATGGGTGTTTCCTATATTCTAAATATACAAAATTTTCTCAGGCTCGTCACTTTTGATGGGTAAAAATAAACTTGATGAAACTTATATATTTAGAATCAGAGTAGAAATTCTTTCGAAAGAAACTTTCTTTTGTTTCTAAGGCAACTTCTTACACTGGATTTGAATATACAATGATAAATTCTACTATCCACACTTTATAAGGTTTTGCTTATCACTCATAAGTAATATTAGTAAGTTTTTTTATTTATTTTTTATTTTTAGAGTTTGGGTGTTGTGACTGTAAAACAGAGTATTCAGCCCTATAAATTTTCGTTGCATTTTTAATGCAATTTTTCAAACAGAGTTCAATAATAAATTTGTAATAACCCGACAAATAACTTTTTTTTAACAGAAATTGGAAATATTGACGAATCTTTTTTTTTTACGTTTTTCTTAAACAGTAATTGGTTGTATTAATGAATGTTTCTTTTTTTGTATGCAAAGGGGATTTTTATAATGTAGGTTTTTAATATAAAAAAATGCGGTCGGAATTTCTTTAGCATCTATAATTTAGGTATAACAACTTCTTTATTTAAAACAGGAAATTAAAACAAGGTCTAAACTTACTTTTTTCCTGAAGTCCATATTTCAAAACAATCCGTAAGCAAATTCAATGTTGGTGATTTGGTTAAAACTAATAATAGTAAGGGTGTTTTGATAAAGGTTACCTACCAAATTATACAACTGAAGTATTTTAAATAGCTGCAGTAAAAGGTTCTACCCCTAAAGCGTATGAACTATCGCATAGACCTGGTGAACTAATTTTTGTCACTTCTTACGAGATCTCTCGATAGCTATTCAATAAAAACTTCCACTCTATGAATGGATCCTATAAAGTTGAAAAAATTATTAGCGAGTATAGTGAAAAGTCGAGAAACACAAAGAAATATAATTCAAGATCATTCCTTAGAGTAAGGCAGATTCTGTGACTAGGCTGAAAAACTGGGTGCTCTATTCCTTAAAACGGAAGATAAATATAAAAATATAATTAGAAATAAATTACATGAAAATGATTTAAATTTACATAGACGATTACAACGGTTGGATCAATCTTTGAGCAACAAATTTAGTTGACAATCAAGCAATAAAGCTCACTCAATTCAAGCTATTTTACCCCCAATAGGCCAAATTTCATTGCTCATGTCGATTCTGGAACACAAGATGAAATTTTAAAAGAAATCAATAAGGACTATAATCCTAGAGAACCCTGTTTAAAAATGCATAGTTTTTATTTAGACAATTATCAATATTTAATAGAGGCAATAGATAAATCAGAAACACTTAATCAAAGATACGGAAGTAGGATGAAAGGAGTCAAAATTTACTGAATTAGAAAAAAAGTCTCAGTTCACAAAAATCTACAAAAGAAGGTTATAAGCTATTAACTGTACTTTTGATTATATGCAACCTCAGCAAGGAACTTCAAACTAGGTAGCAGAGCTGCTGAAAATACATGTGATGAAGTGAGATATGATGCTATTGACCTGCTCGATTCATTATTCAAAAATAAAATTATTAAGAAAACTGATTACAAGACAATTTGTAACAACTATCTCATAATTTAAATTCTATGAAGAAAAATATCTTTCTAATAAATGGTTTTGATTGCTATTAGTGGTAACAAAAGTAAAATTGAACAGTTTTATACAAGTAAACTGACCAAGTTAGATCAAAACACTGATTATGAAATAGCTGTAACTCAATGAACACTATGGTACTCATGGTACAATATTAGTGATTAATTTAAAAACAATGCTTTTCAAAACAGGGAAAAAATAAGGATGAATGGGTGAACGTTATTATACCCAATGGAGTTTTGATGAATAGAGCTTAAGATATTTTGTTTTACTCGTTATTTCAGTTAATCCCTAGATTGATGTCCAATCATTGTCAACCTATCTAGCAATAATGAAATTTGTTATTATTAAAAAAAAATGTAAATTTCGGTTAAATCGTGATTTATGTTTTATTTTAGGATTTTAAAATGACGCAGAACTAAGTAGTAAATATAATGAAGGTGCTATAGCTCCTAATATTACAGAAAATATTGATGAAATGCATATTCACTGCTCATTAGTTGACAGTTCAATTGTAAATTGGAATACAGCTTCTAATGTAATCTGGAATTTAGCTCCAAAAACAGAACCTGGAATGCTTCTTTATGAGAATCCTATAGAAAGGCAAAATCTTTCAATCAATCGAAAATAATATATCAACGCACTAAAAAATGATTATAACTGATCAAAAAGGTAGATTATCAGATCTGAATGGAGAGAATATTGAACTTATTTTGGATTTGAAAAATTTTAAAGAAAAAAATCCTTTAAAAGGATTAAAATTTTCTCAAAATTTAGGTAAATAGTAAAGAAGTTTGTGAGATATTTTCTTAGTTAATGATATAAATTTGTTTAAAACTCATTAATTTAGCTGTTCCTAGACATTTCTTAGAGATATTTTATTAGAAAATGATCAAAACTTATTAAAAACATAGAAAAAAAATATTCTCCTAAACGCCTCCACTCTTTACGCTAAAGTTTCTTTACTTTTAAAAAAAGTAGAGTTAAGAGAAAGAGTCAAACTTTAGCGTAAAGAGCAGGGAGAAGAGAAGGAAAAGCCCCTTTCATATACGAAGTAATTTCCGTTAGTTTCAAGTTTTAATGTCGCTCCTTACTTTTAGTTAAAAAACCGGTTTTTTTTATTTAATTTCTGATAGAAAGATATAAACTTGTTCAAAACATGGAAAAATAGTCCTTCTTAGAGAATTTCTAGAGATTTCTTCTAAAAATATGTTGTAAAGTTACACAAAACATAGGAAAATAGTCCTTCTTAGTGTATTTTTAAAGATGTTTCTCTCAGAGAATAATATAAACTTATAACATAAACTAATGATATAAGCAGCAAATCTTAGAGAATTTTCAGAAATGGTTTCTTAAGGAATGATATAAACTTGTTCAAAACCAATAAAAATATTAGTTATAAGATGATTTTTAGAAAAGTTTTCTTAGTGAAACATATAAGCTTGTTCAAAACATAGGAAAATATTCATTCTAAGTGAATTTACAGAGCTGATTTCTTACAAAATTAAATAAACTTGCTCGAAATATAGCAAAATAGTCTTCAGAGAGAATTTTGAAAGATGATGTTCACAAGAAGAATGATATGAACTTGTTCAAAACACGGCAAAATAGTCCTTCTTAGAACATTTTGAGATTTAATTTTCTTTGAGAATGATATAAATTTGTTAAAAAAATAAGCAAATAGTCCTTTTTAGAGAACTCTTAGATGTATATTCTACGAAAATTATATAAACTTTTTCAAAACTTTCAAACAGTTTCAAATGTTTAGATATGTTTGGGGAAAATAGAGTATCGTTGGGGAGTTATGAAAGTTAACCTGCATCACTTTTACTACTACTACTACTACTACTACTACTACTACTACTACTATTAATAACTCAATGAAGCGCCAAGCCGTCTCAGGCCAACACAACTACGTGCGTTCTTCCTCAAACCTAATCTATTCAAGGCCTCCCTCTATACACCCTCCCAGAAAATTCCCACTTCTTCTAAATCTTTATTTATGACATCCTGCCACCCTAGACGAGGAAGATATGCTTTCCGTGTAGCCCCGGGTGGTTGGCCTAAAAGGACAATTCCTTTTGGCTCTTGAAAAGAGCTACAACTTTCAATTTCCTATTATATTATCCTCCCCTAAAGTTTATACGACCACCTATTCCATGAAAACATTAAATACCCTCAGGACACAACTTACAACCCTTATCCCCGAGCTCTGGGTTTTTTTCTTACCCAAGAGGCCTTGTGATATCTATTTTAAAATTTCTACCAGATTAATTTGGAGAAAATAATAGTTGGATGGTGGGGGAGAAGGAGGGTGTCAACCACTATGACTTAATTACAAGACCTCTCAACTATGTTGATTTAAATGGTTATCTCAAAATGTTTTGGACGTGTATTAAAAAACTTTGGACGTGGGGAGGGTTGCTATCCAGTCACTTCTGACTATTAAAATAGGAAAACAAAGTTTCATTTTCTAGTAAATTTAGTCCCTTTTATAGCTTCTATAATAGTACCCTTATACAAAGGTCCCTGATTTGAAAAAAAAAATACATTATCAATCGTCGTTCTTTACTTAGGCAGTGCTATTTTGCTGCTTATGATTTCGAATTCACCTTTTGACAAACTTGATTTAAACACACTTTGCGTAATTAGATGAGGATCTTCTTAACATTTATTAATAGTTTCAAATTATCACTCTGACACAAATTTATTACTCTTAGGGGTCTTAAAGGCTATATTTGCCTTTAGATAAATTTGCTTGACAGCAATCTGCCATAAAAATGAAAGAATATCTAAATTACTCGCAGAACATGTACAAAAACTGGTCATTATGATTAACAATTTTAATTTGCAATATATATCCAGTGGAATTATTATATTGACTTTCCACAACTAAGATGTTTATATTTTTATTATGCAATGAACTTTCTCTCTTAATATTCATTTTATCATTTATTCAATCAATGAAGTTATTTCAAAAAACTTTCCATATATTTTTTCATATTAAGACCTTAAACCTTAATATTAGCGGATAGCCGGAAATATTTTAGCTGACAGCCCACTAATTATTTCGTTTAGTAGGCTTAAGATTATTTGAAATTTTTTAAGTCAAATCTAACAGAAACTTAAAGTGTGTGATAAGTTTTTCAATTAGCCAAACACTTTTGATTAGTTAAGTCCGTGAAAAAGCCTAGAATTGAGTGAAAATGCCCAAAGCCAATCAAAGCAAATTTAAAGGTTGACAGAAGCAAATGGAATGACAACTTGGTAAAACTATTGAACTTGGTATATTTTTACATGTATACACCAGATACATATAAGAACCTGACTGTTGATTTTTTTTTTTATAACGAGTTTAAACGTTATGCTATAAAACACAAGAAAGAATAAAAGGAATGAGCAGTGTTCTTTTGATAAAGAGTCTTAACGGATGTTATACTGAGGAAACATGAATCAGGTTAGAAAAAAATCATTACTTTCTTCTACTTTCTGTAATAAATAAAGTAAGTGATAAACTTAGAAAAGAATACGTCAGTTTTTATCTACTTCATTAAGATAAATTTAATAAAATACATAAGCAAGAAAACTAACGATTACTGGTGTTGTTTACTGTTACATTGATCCTTGAGACAGCCTTACTTACCTTGGTGACATTAAATAAAAAATGGTTTTTACAATGAAGACATTTAAACTGTAACAACCAGGAACAAGATTATCTTCTTGCAACTGAGAAAAGTTTCGAAGAAAGTTAAGATAAAGTTTTGAATTAATTAAAGGCTACAGTGATGATAATGGTAAAGTAAGGTTCCGAAGCATCGGGACTTCAAATGACAGAGGAGAATTTCTATTTTCCTCTTTCGATAATAGAGTTTTTTGAGAGAAATTGCTTTCAGATTGTTTTGGGTACCTGATGATACAGTCTGTTGGAATAGACGGTTAGTCAGGCAGCCAAAAGCAATTTTTGTCCTTATCATCCAACTATATAGGGCCACGTAAAAATCCGGCTTTCCCCAAACGGGGTAGTAGGATGTTATAGAAATAGATTTACTGGCAAGGGCAACTTCCTTGGAATGTTTAAGGAGTGATAGTTTTAATAAATCAGATTAAAAAGAAGTTTGTGTAGCTCCATTTGTCCCAGGCCCCCTGGTGCAGAAATGAGATGTTTTAATTTTAGTAGTAGTAGATTTTGATGCAAGGAAAGTCTATAACCCTTAAGAAAACTTTCGAACAAAATAACGAGGAATTGGGGTGATAAGAAAGTAATAGGGAAAGATTTAAAATATGGGCAGAACATTTTTACATTGTGCTAAGCCCTGTTTGAGTTACTAGGAACGAAATAGATGAGAATAAAAAGTTTTGACTTTGGATATGAATAAAAATGTATTTTGTTAGGAAAAATCTGTTAACGTAACGATTAGATTTAATAAATCGCGCTACTGATCCTAGTAGTGTAACAAATGACTTTTTTAGCATGGTGGTTATGCGGTTAAAGACAACTACTGGACACTATAAAAATAAAAAGCTGCTGTAGCTTATGAAAATGTTTGTTAAAATGTGGAAGAACCCAGAGATTCTAAGGGAACTAAAATCAAACGCTTCACTGCAAAAAGTGATAAGAGTGAGCTTATTAACAATAAAAGCATTAGCTTGATTTTTGTAGAAAGGGAATGATCTGGTATAACATAACAAAATAGAACGATCAAAAATAGGGTTTTAAAGGCAAAATGAAAATACTGAAGAAAACACAGAAAGTGAACATTTCAAAAGAACAAACACCCACGAAGGTGTTGTCCAGTACTACAGAGAAGCTGCTGAAGTCTACAAATACAAACATTAGGCATAGCTTTGAACAGAGATTCAGGTTTTTTAAGAAGAAATGATTTGTATTTCGGTTTTCTCAAAAGAGAAGCCAATATTTTAGAAATGCCTGAAATAAACCATGAACCACTTCTCAAATCAAATAATCCAATACATCATTAACCCCTTAGGTCTCAAAGGGTATCCACGAAAAATAAAATAGTTAAAATCAGAAACTAAGTGATCTAGTTCTCCAATTTATTTAATTGCTGCTACGTTTTTTTTGAGAGAATGAAATTTCTTCTTTTATTTCTCAGTTGTTCGTTACTATCCGTTGATGGTAGTTTATATTTTTTCGGATTTTTGAAAATCACACATATTGATGAATAACTTACTTTATTGTTGTTTTGTATTTGATTTTTATAAATTCTGGTCTTTTATTGAATTTTATTTAATTCGTTGGTGATTTTTCATTGGTTTTGTTGTACTTTTCGTGTTTGTTTTATTTTTCTTGCTTTTAACTTTATTATATCATTTTTTTTGCACTGAATTAGAGACGCTGCTGTTCTCTCAAAACATTCACTTTATGTTTTTTTGCTTAGTAATTTCATTTAGCCTTTGAAAACCCCATTTTGATTGTTTTCTTTCTTTTAGACCTTAGAGATTCTTTACCTTTTAACCTTAGAGATGCTGTAGATATTTTCTCAATACAAGAACAGTATGATTTTAGAAAGGATGTATAACAGTTGAAAACAGGGATGAAACCTTTTAATCGACAGTGAATAGATATAAAACAAAATTTTAACTGAATATTTCAAACAAATTTACAGTGTTCATTATCAGGAGCTAAACTAAAAGACATCAATAAAAAAAAAAATTATACTGAATAAACTAATTACATATAGTTTATTGCTCTTATTTTTTCAATACAACAGCGGAAGCAAATCTGTTTTACCTTATCGTGTCCGGCTCATTAGATTTATCTGACAAATCAGGTGGACGGAGGTGATAGCTCTTAGGTGAGGTGAGATTTACTTTATTTGACCTAAGTAATTTATCATAAATTTAATTTAATCCAAATTCACCTCTATCTTGGCTTATGGAATTATTGTTGAGTAGTTTTTCATTTCATTTTGATTGTTTCCCTGAAACTTTGCTTGAAACCATAGTGCTTAGAAATCAAAGAAACATTTTCAAACAAAATTAAATGATTTGGATAATTCTAAGTATGTTCCGATAGATCCGACGTGAAATCTTCAGTTTTTAAATTTGGGTTGAAGGACGATAAAGTAGAATTATGAAGTCGTAATAATCTCATTTTTAAATTCTGGTTAGTAAGTCCCACATAAGAACTTCCACAAGTACATGGAATTTTATAAACCCTACTTGGCTGCTCTACGGAATTCCGATCCCTTCCAGAATAAAAAAATAGCCAAATTATTGCTACCTCTTAAAGATACCTTTAAACCATTATTTTGTTAAATTCCTTTTCTGTTTTTCACTCAGCCCTGGGACATATGGTTCAGAACAAAGCAAATTTTTCTTTTCTGCTGTTTCCAGAATATCCTTAAAAAATTCTAGTTTATTTTTTTATTCTTTTCAGAAAAGACTGGTCAAATAACCAGCCTGGATAATGGTTACTTATTAAAATTTCTTTCAACAACAATAATTCCTACTCAATGAATTTTGGAGAACAGCTTCTAAAATTGCGGTTAGTTAAGGATATGATTAAACCAGTTTTTCCTTGGCGAGCATGACCAGAGAAGAATGACAAATATCTATTATTGATAGCAGGTTTTCTGTAAATTTTAAAATCCAGACTATTTTCATTTTTATAAAAGAAAAACATCCAGAAATTGAAGTTTCTTATCCTCTTATAAATTTATTGTAAGTTTTTTATCACCTCCCATAAAATCAAGATGTTATAGAAAAAAAAATTTTCATTTCTTTCTCCCAATAAGTAGTGTGCACGTGTGCACATATTGTTTTTGAGTGACGTGATCTTCCCCTTTAAGTATTCTCTGAAAGTTTTAACTTAATACTTGAATAAGCTCTAGAGACACACTATTTTGAAAATATACATGCACAAAACGTCTTTTGGTTTAGTCCAAATTTGCCCTTAATAAAGTACACGGAATATTATGGTAGTAGTTGTAGTATTATAGATAGCATGCAAATTTTTTGAATAATTTTTGTAAGTTCGATTGTTTTCCTGAAAATTTGCTTTTGGCCTTGGTCTCTAGAAATCAAAGAGACACTCTCGAACAAAATAAACGATTTCGATAATTTAAAATATTTCCCAATAGAACCGCCTGGAAATCTTATGGATAATGAAATAGAATTTTGATGTTGTAGAAATCTCATTTTCAAATTCTTATTAGTACGTTCCGCATCAGACCTTCAACAAGTACATATGATTTTATAAGCCCCACTGTGTTGCTCTACGGAAGCTCGATACTTCAAGAATTTAAAAGGCTACCCAAAGTATTACTACTTCCTAAAAGTACCTTCAGACAATTATTTTTAAAAGTCTTTTAAGTTTTTCACTCAGTCCTGGAACATATGGCAAAGAACAAAAAATATCTTTCTTCTCTGTTGTCTCCAGTATATCGTTAGAAAATTATAGAATTTTTTTTCCTTCTTTACGAAAAAGTCTGGCCAATTAACCAGCCTTGATAATGGTTACTTGTTAAAATTTCTTTTGACAACACTAATTCCTCCTTAATAAATTTTGGAGAGCAAATTCTAAAAAAAGGGTCAGTTAAGGATATGATTAAACCAATTTTTAGTTGTTGAGCATGACCGGAGAAGAACGACAAAAATCTAATATTGTTAGCAGTTTTTGTGCTAACTTTAAAATCCAGACTATTTTCATTTTTGAAACAAGAACATACGGAAATGAAAGTTTCTTATCCTTTTCTAATTCAATTGTAAATCATAAATCACGTGCGCAAAAATTAAGATGTTTTGTAAAACATTTCAAGTTCTCCTCCCCATTATTCCATATTGAAATTATGTCATTCATATATCTCCCCCAAAATTTGTGTTTAAGAAAATATGGATCTAACGCTATTGTTTCGAGGTTTTCTACAAAACAAATTGCTTATAAATGACTTAAGGGGGCCCCAATGGGTAAACTATTTTCTTGTTCGAAAAAACCCTCTCTGAATTAAAAAAAAATAAGAAAATGTGTTACACAACCTAACTAAATTCATAATTACACCGACTTCAAAAAATTTTGAAAATCTTTAAATATCTTCCTTTCAAGAAGAATTTCTGCGGTCTTTGCATCAATACTCGTATACATTGGTGCTATGTTGAAATTTGAGATTATAGAAATTGAAGAAATTTTTCGTTTCTTTTAGTTTCTTTACAAATTCTGATGAATTTTTGATGTAAGAAATTTGTGTCAACATGATGGTTTACATAACGACACTAACCACTTAATCAGAGCACTTGTTGGTGACTTTGTAATTGCAACAGTTGGTCGTAATGGTAGACTCGGCTTATGCAGCATAGGAAGTCAATATAATTTAAGTAAAAAAGAACTTCCTTTGTAAAAATTTGTAAGAAAGTTGAGATTTAATCTTCCCTTTTTCCTTCAAACTCTTTAACTCGTTCTTAGACTACATTGTGTACGAGTCTGACGGGTCAAAAGAAAGTTTTTGTACGTTTTTTTTTCCTTTCAGTAAAGCGTTTAATTTTGAATCGAATCTCTTGTTGTCCATTACCACTAAAGTGTTATCCTTTTCTGCTTTTGTAATTTAATTTAATTTTTTTTTAATTTTGTAATTTTATTTTTGTAATTTTATTTAATTTTAGAAGCTCTTACTAGTCTTTTATCTTTGATTAGGATGGAGTTTCTATGAAAAGATGTTTCTATTGAAGAAATAATTTCTTCTTCTCGGACTTTATTAGTTTTAGAGAAAAATTTTGAAGCTTTTTCTAATATGGACTTTTCTTCTAATGTTAAGGTCCTTGATGAGAGTTAATTATACTTGGTTCAAGAGTTGATGAAGGTGTTACGGCCTTAGTTTTAGATAAATTTAAAACAATTTAAGTAATGTTTCTCTGAAAAGGTCAAAATCATGATTGAAGTGAGAAAAAGTGAGAAAGAATTCACCTTTTTTCTATATAATATTTTCCAGGAAAAGTTTATGTTTCACTAATAAAGTTCTGTTTCTCCTTTTATCTTTAATCAGATGATTTAAAAGCTTGAAATATGACCACGTTCGAAATTTTTTCATTTAAAAGTGCCTAAATTTAGATTGAATTTTATTGAAGGTTTCAAAATCCTTTTCTTCTTACAGTGATAAAGAAAATCTTATTGATTTATAACATTTGCGTGACTATTATAGGTGTTAATATATTTAGAAACCTCTTTGGTCATATTATCCATATGTAATCGACGCAAATAAGTTTGAACACCACACTGTCTTTCCATGACAAAAGTATAACAGTTCAAAATAGGGATGGAACCTTTTAATCAACAGTGAACAGATATAAAAATATTTAACTGTATATTTCTAACACATATACGGTGTTCATCATCAGCAGTAAAACTAAAAGAAATCAATAAAAACAAAACATAATTCATACCCAATAAACTAATTACATATAGTTTATTGCTCTTATTTATTTCAGTGCAACAGCGGAAGCCAATCTCCTTGACCCTTACAAGGCTTTCGCATAACTAGATGAAAGTATAAGTTAAAAAACTAGCCAAAGTGTTACTAGACAAAGTCATTACATTACAATGCAACAGTTGACAAAGATTTTGAATTTTTCATAAGAGACTTGAACTAAATAAGGATTTGAAAATAGTATCATATGGGAGAATCTAAGGATAAACCAAGTAGAATTGAATTAAAATAGCTTTAAAGTGCTTAGTAAACGATTTACATGACGAATATTTTCTTTTCAAGTTATTACAGCATTGAAATTGAAAATAAAAGTTACAGAGAAATAAACTAAGACAGTTACAGTGATAAGTTTAAAACAAGTGATATCATTATAAATAAAATGTTAATTATATTTTCAATCGTACTTTCCAAGACTGTTCAAGTCAATTTTCAGTAAGGTGCCAATGACGCAGTAGGTCTTAGACTTTTATAGTAAGAGAAGGAAGCAAAACCTGAATTCTTGTTTGTTGTGAGTTTTGTTCGTTTCATGCTTGACACAGATATGATTTTTGAGAACTAATTTTTATAACTTCTTCCTGAAAGCTTTAACCTAATACCCAAAACTTTTAATAGGACATGACAAATGCATCTTTGGATCCTCTTAAATCAAATAGAATCTAATTAAATAGCTTAAAACTACGTTGGTCATTTTAACTTTGAGAACTTTTTGAATAATCCGAAGGTTTGGTAAGGGATGGAGAACTAAGTTACGCTTTGCATAAACTTTAGTTTAAAATAGCACTCGCGGAGAAAATAAAGGTGATACTAATAGACAAGAAAACTATGTAACCAGGCTGTCATAAAGATACATTTTTTAAACTTTTGAATAAGGAAACAAAATTTCAGAAACTATTGAACAAAATTAAAACACCTTAAGTGGGTGATGATTGTAATATAGGCATATTAGAGTTATATTAGTAACATGTAAGATATTAACTAACACCTTCCAAACATGATGTGGATATTCAATTGACAAAAAGACAAATTGTATATGCTACAACTTCTATTATCTATGCTACTACCGTTCTTACAACTAATAATACTGCTACCATCTATGATTACTACTTCTATAATATTAGTATCTATATCATTAATCGTATGAAGCTGAAAATTTTAGGGAATAGGAAGGCGCAATTTAAACTAAATCAAAATTTAGTTTCTTCAAATTTGGTGTCAAAGAAGTATATATTAGAATGACTTGAATTATTAACTTGGAGCCTATAGGAAATGATTGGTAAATGATAAGGGGTTTTACTTCTTTGGCTAACACCTACGCTGTATGAAAGTTGGGTCTAATATGTAAATTTTAAACGATATAAGCTGTACATGAATTTCCAAACAAGCATTTACCATAACTTACTTTATATTATCTCATTATATGCTATTAAATAAACCTGATCTAAACAAAAACCTAGCAATTAATGTTATATCCTGGTTACGCAGTTTTGAAAAGAATGATGTTAAAAAAAATATTTGTTTTTGATTTATTAATCAATTAATCTTGACATTAAGGAAACACGAAAAATTCTGCAAAGTAGTTTATTTTTTACTCGATTTTCCCTAAGGGTACCAGCTAAAATTTCTTAGAAGTTTGTGGAATATTGAATTTTCTATTTTTTTACAATTTAGATGTGTTGAGCGTCAGTTGATTTAATTCAAAAGTTATATCGATATACCCAAGATCTTGTTACTCAATTTCTTTAGCTGTGTTATTGATTTTGAAGACACTTACTTTTGAATAACTTGAAGCACTCGTTGTCTTTTGATTTAATTTCGAACAACCTTAACACACCAAAAAAATTTGAATCGAATATTTTAAATTTGCTAACATATTACAGATACACTCTTTTAATATCGCAGATAAAAAAAAAAGTTTTATTTGGCTTCATATATTCTTTAGCATTTCATAATTTTCAAAGCTTAACACATGTAGCCTTCTAAGGAGTGTGATAGCTATACGTTTTCCATAAGCTATCTAGTATGTCATAATTTGGTTTTAAAGTCGCTCTTAATATTACTTTAGAGTTTCAAAGTGATATGTCAAACTGTTTAATAGATGTTATATTTTTATACTCTTAATAAACCGGATACATGCAGTTGTTTTAAATGGCGTATTTATATATTTACCTAAGCATTCACTGAATTTTAAATTTTTTTTTGCAAAATCGCTATGATTTTAGATAGACTCTCATAGCAGTCAGGTTATGCAACTGGGTGTAAGATCTCTTTTGATTTTGCTCAAAAAACCCTTTGAAACCCTTTCAATGTTTAAAAACCCTTTCGTAAACCTTTTCTTAAGAATCTTAACTTGATACTTTTGGCTATCCCTTTCATTTTTCCACTTTTGACGATATTGTCAGATCCTTCAGATTCCCATCAGCATTTAACTGGTACTCTCATTTGGACTTGTTATCTTCAGAGTTATCTTAATATTCTCTTTTAAATTTTTTGAAAGTTTCAAAATTATTTCCTTAACCATAAACTTGATACTACAGATACGCTTAACACATTTACATTTAGTTTGTGTATTGCTATATTTTATATTTCCATTTAATGTCTCCTGCTAATTTAAATGGCTAGGTTTTGCTGTTCTTTCAAAAATGTATGCGTCTCCCATGTTACAAGTTTACTCCAAAAATGCTGCCAGGACTAAACGGAGGTTTTCGACTAATTTCTATCCACTTCTTCAAAATCTCCCGTTACAGTCTGAATCCCGTCAATGTCTTTCTTTACACTTCAAGAGCCACCTAAGCTTGTCCTGAAAGTTTCAACAGAATACCCTTAATAAATCTTAAGAAAGGAACAATCATCTTTGACAAAATGTGTGTAAAAGGATTCATTTAATTCTCTTTAAAACCCATTGGATATTCAATTAAGGCTTAAAGTTAATGGAATTTTTCGCTCGTGCTTAGTACTTGTAACCTTCAGACAGCCTGGATGCATATAAATTACATCAAAATAATTCAATATCCCCGGAATGTTCAAACTAACATCTGTCTATGTTACCAATATATTACAGAGAGATTATGGATGCCTATTGAGTATTTTGATTTTGATCAATTTCCTTTCTATATTGTTAGAGTATTTTAATTTGAAGGCCTTTGGCATTACTGAGAATTAGCAAAAAAACCAGTCAAACAGCCTAGATACATATGATGAGTTTTAATTTACTTTCATATTCGTTCTAAATTATCTTGAAAACTTCATATTAATACCCTTAATAGTTTCAATAATGTTTCAGAATAAGTATTTATATTCACTATATGGATTTCAATGAGTACCTTAAAATTTTTATAAGGTGTCAATTAACTTTTGAGAGCCTTGGATCGAAAGGGTGTCTTTTGATTTTGTTCATTATATCTCTCAACAAACTTTAAGAAATGAAAGTTAAGGCCCATTAATGTTTCCGAGAAATGACGGATACACCCTTCTAACAACACGGACTTCAATATTGTCTTTTGATTTACTTTTATACCAAAAATTTGCCTGAAAAAATCAACTTAATTTCAACGACCATTTCTGAGATATATCCTAAAATGGATTATTATAACCTTGATGTGAAATATATTTCTTTCTTATTTAGTTTACCGGCCTGTTTAACAATTCTTAAGATTAACATTTTGAAACTATTAGGTGTTCCTGAGATGTTAAATGTTATATTTTTGAAAGTTTTGAGTCTAAGTAACATTTGAACTAATACAAGATCCCCTTTGAGATGATTTGAACGTTTCAAATTAGTTTCTTATTAAAATTAGGATCAGCAGATAAGAATACCTGTAAAAATTCAAACTAGAAAAGACAGGAAACTACTATTAAAGAATAAATGAAACCCAAAATTAACAAAAATTAAATAAGCAATCTAAACAATAAAATATAACACAAATACTAAAATAAATGAATAAATTACAAGAAATTGTATGAACCTTGAAGAGGGAAATAAAATGAATATTCAAATCAGGCTTAAAGTGAACAAAAGTCACTACAAAGAAAGTTTGGGTATTGTCTCCTTCTCTTAATGTAAAAGTCTAAAACCTATTGTGTCATAGGTGCTTTAGTTGAAACGAATTATATTACAAATATTTTCTTTTGTACTTATTACAACACTGAAAATAAACATAAGAATTACACTAAAATGAAATTTTGAATTGATGAGCTGTCAATAATTATTACCATTATATATTCATTATTCAGTTTAATTTTACTAGTTCTTTCCAAGACTGTTTAAGATAATATAGTTTCACTCCAAACAAAAGTTTGGAGACTGCCCTTTATACCACTCCTAACTGTAAAGTCTAAGACCTACTCCATCTTCGGTGCTCCACTGAAAACGAATTAGAGGAAAACTATTCTCTTTTTCGAATGTTACAGCATTGATATTGAAATTAAAAGAAAAATAAAAATAAAATTTTGCTCTGATAATTTTAAAACAAATAATATCATTATACATAATATATTAAATATGATTTTATTTGTACTTTCAAAGACTCTTCAAGACAATTTTAGTTTTTAAAGGTGCCAATGACACATTAGGTAGGCTTATACAGTGAGAGAAGGAAGCAAAACATAAATTGTTGTTTGTTGTGAATTTTGTTTGTTTAAAGCTTAATATGCATATAACATTTAAGTTTCATTCATTTTAAGATTAGTCTATTCATTTATATTATTACCTATTGTATTTTTGTTTGCTATTATTGTTTTTTTTTCTGTTCGTTTTCGGGTTTTATTTTTTCCTTAAGAGCAATTTAATGTAATGTATTTATTTATTTTAGTATTTGTGTTATTCTTTATTTTTATCATTGCTTATTTAATTTCTACTGATTTGGGGTTTTATTTATCCTTTAATAGTAATTTTTTGTCATTTTTAGTTGGAATTTGAACAGTTATTTCTATCTGCTGGTCTCAAGTTTTATATGGGCTATATATTTCATTGAAAAATTTTCTTTTCGGAAGGTTTTGTTACTAAATTTTTCTTTCGTTTTTAATTTATAAAATTCTAGTTTTAGAAGATGCCTTATTTCAAAATCTTCTTTTCTTAAACATTTAACTTTCATGAAAATATCAAAACTAATTTCAAGGTACCAAATTATCAAAGCTAACAAAGCATCTAAGTAAACAAAGTATCAAAGTAAACAAAGTATCAAAATAACAATAAGCCAGTTATCCTGTTCAGAGCCGTTTCTCCGGGGCTGGGAGAGGAGAAAAGCCCGGAAGGATATTTAATTAGCCTTTTAACTATTATAAACAAAATGATCATCTCATAATTTGGACCAGATGCCCTTTGGGAAAGTAAGGCGTGTTGCCCATTGATCACTTTTGACTCTTAAAATGAACTAAAGTTTTCATTTCCGATCAAATGAGCACCCTCCAAAGTTAATATGTCCACTACTTCAACAAGAAACTTACATTGTAATAATGGGCAACTTGCATAAGTTATAATCCTTTCACTTGGGGCTATGGAAGGTTTCTCAACCTCTAAGCCATAGATATTTGAATCGGACTATTTTAAAAAAATGGCTATTCCAAAATTGTTGGAAGCTTTATTTAGGGGGAAAAGGCACAAGAGGGGAGGAGAAGGGGACACTTTTTGATGAGTTTTGAATTTCAAAAAGGGTTTAATAAACTGTGGTTTCCAATCGAATGAACTTCCTCTAAAGTTAATATGACACCACCTTGCATAATGGCACTATATGTTGATGATAGGATGACGATATTACCAAAACCTTTTACGTAAAAACTTTAAAAGCCCTCAGAGGCCTAGGCTATAGCCCTTCCCCCGAATTTCAAGGGGGGGAGGGTATGTGGACTCAGATTTTTTGTCATCTGATCTTTGAAATATTTCAAGCAAAATGGCCATCTCCAAATTTGATCATGTGCCTTTAGAGGAGGTAGGGTTGGCGGGGGGGATGGAGGGCTTATGCCCACCGATGACTTTCGATGACTCTTAAAAGTTTAGAAAGATATATTATTTTCCAATCAAATTAACCACCTGTGATTTTTATATGGCTACCCTTTGCAGAAAAAACTCATATCCCCCTCTGGCATAACTTATAACACCTCACTAGGCTCTGGGGGGCTGTTTTGACCCCTGAGTTTTTTTTAATTGATCTTCAAATTATTTTGAACAAAAGGTCTGTCTCAAAATTTCTATTAGATTTATTTGGGAACAAAGGGATTTTTGGGGGTGGCTAGTGGCCGTCTGATCAAAATGATTCTTAAAAAGAGCACTGGGAATTTTGATTGGGGTATGTTGAACCCAAAATTTTTGTTTTCTTATCGTTGGACTATTTCACGAAAACTGGCAATCTCAAAATTTTGGTGTGTGTGTGTGTTTGTGTGTTTTTAAGGGGGATAAATGCTTTCTGATCCCTTTTGACTTATAAAAAAAGGGGAGTAGACTTTTTTGAGTTATAAAGAAATACTAGGCCTTTCAATTTCCAACCAAATGAGCCATAATTGAAGTTTAAATGACTTCCTTTTACATAAGAGCTTTATATACCCTTAGGGCATAATTTAAGTAACTGAAACGCGGGCTCAGGAGTTTGTGCTAAAACCAGAGTTCTATTTTTTGATTTTTGGACTATTTTTAAACAAAATGCCATTTCAAAACTTTTGTTGGATGGGCGAGGGGAAAAAGGGCGTGGGGGGCTAGTTGCCCTTCTGTGTCTTTTGACTCTTTAAAAGTATACTAGAACTCTTCAGTTTCTAATAAATTATCCCTCTCTAATGTTTATGCGAGCGTCCCTTGTAAAAAAACAATATATACCCCACGGGCATAACTTAAAAAACCTACCCGTTAACTTAAAGGGCAGATTCTGAGGGGTCGTTCTGAGCCGTTTTTTTTTTTCTTATCTAATGTTTAAATGTTTTTTATCCGATTGGCTTAGGGGAAAAGAACTCTCATCTCTTTTAACTGTTAAAAAGTGAACTAGATAATCCAATTTTCAGTCAAATGAACCCTTTCTAAGCTATGTGTGAGCATACAATCAAAAAGTACCACATATGCCTCCAGGAAATAACTTACAACCCATGCCTCCAGGCCCTTGGGGGTTTTGTCTATCCAAGAGTATTAACTATCTAATGTTTGAATTATTTAAAAAAAAAATTCCATCTCCAAATTTTCTCATATGGGACTCGGGGGAAAGGCCACGGGGGTAGAGGGCTTGTTGCCCTTTGATGTCTTTTGGCTCCTAAAATGTTAACTAGAACTTTAAATCAAATAACCCTGTTCCAGGGCTTATAAGAGCATCCCTTCTATAAAAACGAAATGTACCCCATGGCATAATCCACCCCTCGGGCCCTGGTGAGTATTGCCAAACCCAGAGTTTTTTTATATAAATTTTGAACTAATTCAAACGAAATTGATATCTCAAGATTCTTAACAAATGTATTTGGAAGAAAAGGCGGTGGATGGGAAGGGGACTTTTGCCCTGTGGTCAGTTTTGACTCATAAAAATGTCACTAGAACTTCCAATTCCCAATCAATTGAGTAAATGTTAGTTATTTCTTATGCTTTATTGAAGATTAAGGAAAGCATAAATTCCTTTATTCAAGATACGAATTGTCAATTATACAAAATACTTCAATGTGAGGTTTTTTATGAATAAATTAACAATCAAGTGTTTGACTGTTTTCCAAATAAAATAGAAAAATGGTAAATAGTAACTAAGCTTTATATTTTTCACTATTAAATTTGGTAGTAGTTGCAAGTGACTGTTGGTGGTAGTAACTAAAAAATATAGTATTTACTCCTGGTATGGTATTTACTCATGGCAGTAGTTGTTAAAACCAAATAAAATGCAGTGTTTATATCTTTAATCTGAGTTGCCTCAAGACCAAAATTATGATTTTAAAAATGGGCATTTTCTTTTTGAAATTTGTTACTCTGATGTTCAGTTTTTTTTTTAGTTTACTTCATTTAATAAGACAATCATATAAGACTTACTCTCCATCTGAACGGGCACCCGTAGACAGTTGACAAATAAAAACTTAGTGACAAAAAACACCTCTCCTACCATCTTTATCTCGATTACTTTTCTAAATTAGAAAAAGGGAAAAATAGGAGGAAAGGAAATACTAGATTAAAAGTACAACAAATCTCTCTTATAAAATCAAAATGGATTTTCAAAAAGATTAATAATATGAAAAACCATCTAATGACCAAAAATAAGGGTTTCTTCCTATTTTTATGTGTACCCTGGTGTTCCACCACCCACTTTCTATATAAAACAGTGTTCCAAACCATCAAAACTAGACAACTAAAAAAAACATTTTGTTTTTATAAGAGAGAAAAAAAACCTGTTTTCTATATAAAAACCACTATATTTGTCAGGACTTACATAATCTAAACACCAATATGTGAATACATTCTGCTTTATAATATCAAAGTTTCCCAATATTAAGTACTTCAAGCGTTAAAAAACTGTCATAGTGTCATTTTCTTTTCCAGCTATTCACCAATATGTCATAATACTTTGCTCCAAAACAGGACGCTTGTTTAAAATTCAAATCCAAGTTTCTAGACAACAGTGAGCACCTGTATGATATATAAGGTTGGGCTACAGCTTGAATTAAAAGAGAAAAAATTAAGGTGGCAAAATTATTCTAAGAGATCCAATTGCTCAATTCCTCGTGCAATTATTGTTGCAGCAGTCTCACTGCTTTGTTTTCAAGAGATATTCTAAGCAGTGTAAACACGAAAGTTTTATACCTTGTATGTCTTATGAGCTGGCTCATTCACAAGAAATCGTTAATCTTCTGAGGACCACCTACTTTAAATTTGAGACAGAATCTGTCTTCTGAATATCAACAGATAGTAACCTAAGACAGTAGAACACAAAATATTTGAACCCCATTAGACTAGGCAATCAAACTGTATAAACACTGACTAGTAAATACCCCAGTGATTTTATCATAAAGCGAAGTCAGATTAAGAATCTTGGAGAAAGAGCTCTATCGTATCAATGAATAAAAAAGCCAGAGCTGAAGCCTGATTCAAACCAATATGGAACCCAAAAATTGTATGAAATGGTCAAGACCGACATTGTTCATCAATAACTTATTAAACCCAAAATTCAAATAACTAGTAGACTATTCTCTAAACAATCCTTTTATAACTGTAAATTCCAATCTTCCCAATAGAAAACCGAAACCCTCAGGTTAAAAGCATTTATAAGCTTAAGCACTAGGAGGAGATTTTAAACTTTTTCCAAACAATTAATCAAGAAATCAATGAGGTGAAAAGCAACATGATCTGTAGAGTGATCTCTAAAAACAAATCAGGATCTCATTTAGTAGGGCCTGCTTCGTAAGATAGCAATGGATAACTTTCAAAAGTATCAAGATTGACAACGACAATATTAGAATATATCATCAATGACCCATGTTATGATTTAAAAAAAATTTTTGTAAGAGAGTTTCTTTGTTCTTTTCATCTTACAAGGAAAGGCTCCCACTGTAAGGGATATGTTAATAATAAGAGCCGGGGATGAAAGTACACGTGATATTGTGGCATTAAAAATCCTCATATTTCTCCTAACAATCAAACCAGAACCTTAACAAATAATTTTTAACAGTTTTTATAATGTCATCAATTATGATTTATTCAAAAAGAAACTATAATTTTTGTCTTCAATAAGCACCGTAATATGTACCGTAATATACTGAAATCAATTATTTGCAGAGCTAAAACAGTATATCTTACAAAGATATTTGTTGATTGCGGTAAAAATATACAAAAAGATATGGGACGTGATTAAGAAAGTTAGTTGGCCATCCCTAAAATTAAAAGGTCTCCTTATGTCTCTCATTGTAGACGATTAATTTGTCACCGAAAAAGGCCAAATAAAACTTCAGATGACATAATTATTTGCGGAGATAAGGAAAAAACAGTTGATAGAGTTTCTAACTTCATTGTGTCAAAGTCTTGGGGGCAGTTCTTAGGTCCCTCGTGCTTGAGATCAATGGTTCTTGAGGAGGTTACGGTGCAGGACATTAGAAATATTGAATGTAGAAATATCGAAGCTTCGTTCAGACTTCTGTCTGGCTGTGATTCTTGGGTGTGCTTGGAAATTGGTTCCCACTGATATCCGGCAGTCACGGACAATTGGCTCCTTTAAGAGATAGATTAAAAGTTTCTTTTTAAGGACTCTTATTAGATGTTTCTTATGACTTAATTTTTTTTTGGATTTGTTATTTTATTGGCGTTGGATCCTCGATGACGCAGAGAATTTTAAATTGTATTTGATTGTCGGGTGATTTGAGAATTGCTATTTCGTAGGGACTGCCAGTGAGTTGATTTCTTTTCCCAATAGATTTGCATTTAGATGTTGTGTAGAATGCTTATGCAAAGTTATATCATTTTCTAATTATTCAATGTCGTTTCCCAAATAACATACCATTGAGCCCCTTAAGATATTGCTTTGTTATTGTTGTTTCATGGAATTAAATGGAACTTGAACTTTGAACTTGAATAGTTTATGCTATATCTTTGTTCTGGAATTTCAACAAAATAGTGCTTCTGCACTATGTGTATGTGTATTTTTACATGGTGTTGAAGAGCCTAAACTTTTCACCGCTAACACAATTCTAACTGGCACACTTAAAACTCTCATCCGTTGTATAGTATTGAGTATTGATGGACACAGAGTACTTCAAAATTTATGCTGTACAGAAAAACAACTCCAGCCAACTTCTGCTCTTCTGATTCATCAGAGTTTATCCTAACGGCACTAAATTTTACGCTTCAGAGACCGAAACTGGCTTCTCAAATCATATAAGAGATCTAGATAAATATGGAACTTTCCATTACACTTTAGCATAATTAAGTTGTAAATTTTTGAATTATTCCGTTCCATTTAAGCAACAGTTTGCTTTCTTGCCAGCTAATTAAAAAAATTCATGCATCTTTTTTCAATATCTTTGAAAATGTTATCAAAATCTTGCCCTTCTCAGATTATGTGGAAAAAATTGACTTTGAAGGGCTGTAGGATCCTTTGAAACAGAAGTGGTTCTATTCAATACTTTTCCGTCTCGAATCTTTAAAAGTTCAACGTAAATATCTTAATGGCTCTCAATTTCCCAAAATAAATTATTAAACCCCTGAGCATTCACTTTGCAGTTTCAGTTGAGTCATCATTGAAAGATTTTGATCCAAAAAATTGTTTGATTCATTTTGTCAAGTTTAGTTTTAAAACTAGGTGTTGTGATCTAATTTTTGGGAGGTCGAACCAAATGGAATAAATAATGTTAGACATCACCAATCATGGAACAGAAATTTCCCGTTTTTAAATTTCGTTCCATCAATTCTGACGTCATTCAACTTGTTTTCTAAGAGTCTTGTTATTTTAGAGTCTCTCGAACTTATTCAAACAATATTAATCTTTGGATCTTGATTTTCTAGGTTTTCTGTGCAATATTTTGCCTTAGTATAAGTGTTTCAGCGTGCATAGCTGGTGGAATAGACAGTAGCATTAATACTGAGCCCGAACAAAGGTTCCTTTTTGCAACGAAAACTGTAACAAATCTTGTAATAACAACCACTACAACAACTAGTGCACTAGATTCTTGGTGCTACCGACTTGTTAACCAGCTAGTACCTATTACAACAAATGCAGTATTTCCGTCAGAAGAGCTCACTGATTATCTTCCAGAAACAACAATCGTAGCTGGTGATATAGGACTGTGTAGAAGAAGACGTTGGGCTTTTGAAGACCCTTTTGCTGAGTCGTTACCTACTGATCTGAATCCTTCAGTCCTGACAAATAGCGAATCTTTCCCAACTGCTTTGGATGCTATATCTAAAAAGTTAGTTAGTTTTTTTTTATTACTCCTTCAAAAATAAAGTAAAAGGAGAAATATAAACATGTCAATCAAAGCAAGAGAGATCTAGTTCATGTTTTGAGACTGAATTATTTAACTCCTGGTTTGGATACTAAATCCAAAAGTTAGTCAGTCTTTATTACTGTTTGAAAAATAAAGAAAAAGCGAGATAGACACAACTAAATCAAAGCAAGAGAAATTTAGTTCTTGTTTTGACACTGAATTACTTGACTCCTGCTTTGGATCCCACATCTAAACAGCTGGTCAGTCTTTATTACTGTTTAAAAAATAAACGAAAAAGGGAAAAAGAGATATATAAATCAAAACAAGTTCTAAATGCAGTTCTTGGTTTTGAGACTTAATTACTTGGTATAAAAGCATTGAAAGTTGTACACACACACACACACACATGCACACACACAAACACACACACACACAGACACAAACACACACACACACATATACACAAACACACACACACACAAACACACACACAAACACACACACACACAAAACACACACACACACACACACACAGACACACACACACACACACACACACATGCGCACACACACAAGCAAACACACATACACACACACACACACAAAAGCACAAACAGATATATATATATATATATATATATATATATATATATATATATATATATATATATATATATATATATATATATATATATATATATATATATATATATATATATATATATATATATATATATATATATATATATATATATATATATATATATATATATATATATATATATATATATATATATATATATTAAACATTATTTAACGATTTTATTTAGAGCTATATTTGACCATTGTCATCTCTGTACATTCCAATATTCCAATCTTGGTTTGCAGACTTATCCGCTTGTTTTTCCGATTTTTTTTAACTGCAGAAAAAACGCCCTGAGCCGATCCTACTTTTAACATCTTCACTGCTCCCACCATCCTTACTAATAATACTGCATAGTTAAGTGAAGCTGCCCACCTGGTCAATTTTTTCGCTACCCAACATCACCTGTTCAATTTCACTTATTCCCAGCCTTAGTGACTTAGTCTTCTTAATATTGATTTTCAAACCTATTCTGGTATTCTGATTTTTCAAAACCTCTAAAAATATGTTCTGTTTGCTCAGACTCATCTAATATATATGACATAATTTAATCTAATATGACCTAATATATTAAATAGCTAGTAATTTAATATAATAAATGGTTGTTTTTTAATTTATTGCCATTCCAAGTTGCAATTTTTATATTCTTTAAATCGTTGACAATATTTTGGCCCCAGAAAAAGCAATTGTCCCATATCCAGTGCAGGACAGAAACCATTACGTTATTCAATTCTGCATAAAAAAATTAAGTTGGCTTACAAGCAGACAGCAAGAAATCCCTCATACTTCCAGTTGGATAGACACTTTTGGCTATCCTTGGTCGATCTTGGTAAAAGCACGGTTTTCATCAATCGGTGATGCTCTTCTATGAGCAGGA
Source organism: Artemia franciscana (assembly GCF_032884065.1). Lineage (NCBI taxonomy): Eukaryota > Metazoa > Arthropoda > Branchiopoda > Anostraca > Artemiidae > Artemia > Artemia franciscana. The sequence continues at coordinate 10,799,850 of NC_088874.1, read as the reverse complement.
TTGGCAAATGGGTTTGACAGTTGGATTAGGTTTTCAATTTTCAGTTATTTTTTCAAGTTTTATTTTAAAAGATTTGATTATTGCTCGAAATCATAAATATTTTTGCATCTTACATAATAATTTAATCAGTCCTGAACTGAGAACTAAAGTTAAATTTGTTTAAGGAAACCATATTCAAGGGGTTTCTCTTCTCAAGTGGGAACCGAGTTGATTGTAAGGCTCACAGCCATGTAGGTGTAACAACAGGGTTGAGATAGCCTTTTGAAGATGCCTATATTCAGAGATCTCAGTCTTACGCCACACCAGGCGTTTATATTAAAGTTTTTCCCACGATGATGTTTTGCAACACCCGGTAATTTGACCTTTTATTCAGTGAAGGTTTGTAACTCACACGAAGTTTTGGAACAACATTGTGCGCAGTGGAGTGTTGACTAATGGCTTATTCTTTAACTTTCCTAAAGATTTTCAACTCCAAGGAAACAATACCCTGGTTTTTGTTTGGACCCTTTATGGACAAGGTTTGCTCCTTTTCCACACCTCTTATGGAGGTAAATTATAAATCTGTAGTGTGTTTTCCACTCCAACACCTTGAAAAATTCTGAACAGCCAGAAGGAAGGATATATTGAATAGTACGGATAATATAGGTTCTACTTTGGTATTTCTAGATAGAGATTTCAAAAAGTGGTAACATTCGAGGTCTTTCATAAAATTAATTTTTACACTAATAAATTAACTGATGAATATTCCGAAAATGGTGGCATATACAACGTATTAGCCATCAAAAGTTTAAATGTACTTCTTCCACTAACCGACTATATAAACCATGAAGTTTAAAATCGAAATTCCCGAATCTCCAATTTATTAAAGAGAAAAGAAGTAATTGAAAATATACTGTTTTACCATCACAAGGGATGCTCAAACACTATTTTATGTATTAATTCTGATAAGAAGTATAGAATAAGTTTTAATTAATGTTAATTTAAAGAAATGGATAAAATTAAACTCTTTTTTTAAGTGAAGAAAAATATTATAAGAATATGGATGATATAAAATATTTTTTTTATGTTTCTCATTTTGTAGAACGAAAACACTGATTTGTTGTCTAATTATACGTATTTTATTCGTAATTTTGAACTATATAATTTTAGATTGGGATTTTTCAGCCTGATCAATATTTTATAAGACTTGCGTTTTTTGAAGTTTCAGAAATTGCCTAAGAGACAGAATGATATAAAACATTTTATTTTTGTTTCTGATTTTTAGAACGAAAACACAGATTTTTCAGCATATCACACATACTTCGCTTTGAAGTATTAGAATATATTGCTTTTAAAATTGGATTATTCACTCTTTTCAACATTTTTCAATTAAGTACGTAATTTCATGTTTACTTGTTGTTTTTGCGCTGTTTTTAAATTCTATTTCATGAACTCTGACTTTATTCTATTTGTGGTCTTTATGTTTGGTGTACTTCAAGTCTCTTAAGCCTTTTCGAGCAAATTTGACTTCTGTAAAATATTTCGTTTTACAAAATTTGTCATTTAAATGCTATAATGCATTTATTTAGATATGATATTATTAACCATTTTCAAAGTTTGTGTTGAAATAAAGATTTCTTGAATCTTTCTTATTTTTTTTTCACGTTCCTTTCACGTTGTCTTTCACTACTTTGACTCATCTTTGCCGTTGATTTCTTTCTTTTAAATATTTCATTGGTGAATTTTAAATCTTAATTTTTGTTTTTTTTTACAAATGAACTCGTCCTTTATTTAATTTAGTTGGACTAAATTTGTCTACCCATATTTAAATCTGTATGCTAAATGCTATAAATGTGCTATTTTTACATTGATGATTTGTGACCTCTTTTAACATAGGTCAAGTTTAAAAAAATATGATGTTGTCGAAATTTTATCACTGTTCTGTTTCCAAATATTTTGTGTTTATTGTTCTTAGGCTGGAATCACTTACTGTTTTTTCTTCTATTGAGTGTAAAAACAAATTTTTTAAAATTTTGTTTAAGTTTGTTTTGTCTTTAAACATTAGTTGAATCAAATTTGACAACCTTCTGCTTTTAGTTAATTTACTCGATTTTAATATCATATTTTTCACTCTTGTTTAATCAATTTAAAAATTTTAAAGTTTTTTTTACGTAGATTCACCCTAAAAGAAATCTGGACTTTAATAAATGCTTTCAAATATTATTTTTTAGCCGTAAAATTTTACAAGAATTAACCCCTTTACCAAAAAAAGGACGTTCATTATTTTGTCATACATCTTGCTCTGATTGAATTTTCTTTTCATTACTAACTGGTTTTACTACTCTCATTAACAACTAGCAGCAGCACAAAGGTGCCTGAGACCCAAACAGCTACGTACACTCCTCCTGCATCACCATGTATTCAAAGACTATATATTTACATCCGACCAAGAACTTCCAATTCGCCATATATCTTTTTTTCAAGACTTACCCTCCACCTTTAACAAGGACAACGGGGCTTTTGTTTAACCTATGATAGTTGGCTAAAAGGACAAGATTTGGGATTCTATAATCCTTCATATGCAAAATGTACCCCGGCCATCTTAACTTTTCTTTTATTATAGCTCTAAAAAGAAGGATTAAACTTAATCTCTCGTAAAGGATACTGTTTGCAACACGTCACTTAGTCAGCTGCCAAAACTATCAATATCTAGTATACCACAGAGGTCAAACCTCAGAGCCAAGTTTATCCACAGCCTTCACTGTAGCTTAAAATATTGTATTCTTGTTTTGCAGACTTATTTTATTATTAATCGTAGCTTTTATCGAATTTGAAAAACCCCTTGGTTCATGGCTTTTCTACTTTAACATCTTCTCAGCTCTCATTATTAATAAAATTACTACCAAGATATATGAAGCTGTCCTATTTATGGTCTATGTCAAGCTGCCTGTCTGGTCGATCTCCTCACTATCTACGTCTCCTTTTCATTTTTGCATATTTCTAGCCTTAGCAAACTAGTCTTGTTAAAATTAATTTTTAAATCTTTTTTTAATATCCCGAAAACGCAAAAGCTCTGATAGTTCATTCAGATTTTTGTCTAGTATACTTAAATCAGCTGCACCAGCTAAGTAAGGGAATGTTATATTCCCTTACTTCCAAGATAAAAATATATCCAGGTAGCAATTGAAAACATCATAGAAAAGACCTATCTGTGGATGGAAGCCAACAAACTTGTCATCAATGTAGAAAATTCTTGCATCCTACTATTTTTTAGGATAGGAACCCTTCGCCCAGAAATAACAGGAATTATGAGGTCTCGTGGAAAGATTCAACGACCAGTAAATGGATGTGCAAAATATTTATGAGTAATAGTAGATGAAAACCTTTCTTTCCTTCCTCAAATCCATGCTGTAGAATTTAAGCTTTCAAGGAATCTGGGTATCATGAAGAAACTGAAGCAAACATTCCCATGTAAAACCCTTACCCTTCTCTACAATGCACTCATTAGACTGCACTTACAGTATTGTGCAGGGGTATGGCAATTGACATTCCAATCCCATCTGAAAAAACTGGATTCCATCCACAAGAATGCCTTGAAGATCATCAAACACAAAAAAGATTATCTCTCGCTGAAATCGCTGTTTGAGCTTTCCTGCTTGGTTTTTGCTTTCAGATTCCTCTCCGGCTTGCTTCCACCGCCTTTTAGGAATCTATTCCGTTTGGTATCTGAACAGCCTCTTCCAATTACAAAACTATCTGGACAGATACATAATCGACATACGCCAACAGTGAGATCAGATTTTTCGCCTGACATCGTCTGTGCTAAGGCTTACAATACCCTACCACTTGAACTGAGAGATAGGAGCTCCCTTGGTTCTTTCCAAAAAAGAATAAAAAATTATCTTGTTTTGAAGTAGTTTAATTTGATTAAAGAATCTGATTAGAATAGTGATTTTAGTTATTATTGAGTTTTTTTATGGGGGTTGGAGTGGTTTGCTCTTGGATGAAAAGGTGGGGACTTGTAAGGATGTTTTTTGATAGAGGTCATGGTTGTATCGAGCAGTGGAGGGAGAGCCATATTGTGTATTTATTTTTGAGGTGATATGGGACTCATCATGCAGTTTTTCATAGAGATGAGAGATTATGTATGTTATGACCGTTATAATTTTTTTAATAAACCCAAATGAACTTGTCAGATAAACCAAATGAAACTGAATTTAAATCCATATTCTTCAATTACGTTTTTGGTGCTCTTTGGTGCGAAGACAAAGTTCATCAAAATGATTTATGTCATTGGAGATAGATAACAACCTTTCTTAACTCCTTAACTAATAGAAAACTATCCACTAACCTCATTCTTCACCTGAACCAGAGCAGTGTTATTTTTTTAAATAACACTAATTTATCTAACACATTTGTTTAGCATATCATAGAAGGATCATACCTTTGAAAAAGCTTTTTATCTGCCGAATGAAACGCTTGCTCAGAATCTAGAAAACCAACGACTAAAGGTGTTTGATAACTAGGACATTTCTCAATTATTAAACTTAGAGTGAAAATTTGGCCAACCCGACCTCTGTCATTTTTAAAATCGTGCCTTTCTTCTCTCAAAGCTATGTCTGCAGCATTTCTAAGTCTAGAGTCTTTAATCAGATGAAAAAATTTCTTACATTCAGAAGCAAGACTAGTCCCATTATAAATGCTTATTTAACTGTTATTGTTTTTCTTATACAGTGGTTTAATGGAAACTTTTCAAAATTTTATGTGTATCCTCATTTTTGTAATTCATGTTCATGGTCTTCAATCGCTTTTTTTTAGCACTATAACAACCATGTTTAAAGCATCCTTATGCATCCTTAGGCTGCATATTTTTTAATCCATTTAATTCTGTCACCAATTTTTTCCTATAAAATACATCTTGTTGCATTCAAGATGTCACAAATTTTTCACTCTCCTCTTTTATTTTCGTGTAAGTCTATCTCAGTTAAACACATTCTTAATATATTTTGCCAATGTATTTTTAACTCGTTCCTTAATATTAACTAGTGCCCAATTGCCATGTTTGACAGGTAAAAATCAGATTGACTAATCCATCTCAATTTCTTAACGAGCCAGTACACTATTTTAGTATTATGCTGTCTTTTTATATGATCTATGGAGCAGACATTTCTTGTACAACTCTCTTTTTTTTTTCAATGAAACATAACGAATTTTTACTATTATTAAGAGCAGCCTTCCTATTTTTTTTCTGCAAAATTAGCTGCAACTTCAGAAATCGTTTTTCAATTATTCCATCAATCTACTTCACTGTCAAATTTTAAACTGTCTAGTTTAGGATTCAACTATTACAGGGAAATTTCTTTCAAATATTATCCTGAGATCTAAATATTTGCCACAAACTCAATTTCTTATACATACTAAACAATATCTTCTTATTTTTTTAACGACAAAATAGACTCGGATGAGCTGGAAAACAGAAATTTCATTTAAAAACGCTTTTTTTTATTGGACTTGAAGAAAAACAAGTGAAAAACAATTGATTTAAAACATAAAAAGTTATTACTTAGCAGTTCACGCAATACATATGTGCAGTACTATTTTTAAGGAACTGACTTATGAAATTATTCAACGTTTTATAGTTTCTTAAGATATAGTACACCAAGGAAAACTCATTTTACTAAATTTCTTACGAGAAATATAAATTTATTCTTAAATTAACCTATTTATTGGCCTACAAAGGACTATTAGGAGCCAAATGAATGTATCTTATACTTTAAGCAAAGTTTTTGGCTCCTAATAAAATTTCGATGAAGTGGTTTTGCTTTCTTAGTGGTATGGATTTTTCAGAATTCTACAAATTTATAAAAGTTTTATAAGTTAGTTAATTTGAACTGATGTTGCAGATACATCTTTAATAAAGTACAAAAGCTAGAATTTCTTTGATTTAAGTTGCATCTTCACCCTTTACCTCCATCAGAATTACGGCATTTTTCTTATTGATACAATACAGAAAAACTGAAATACACATAAGGAATTCACAGTTTTCCTTAAGACTGAAATGACACTATATGACATTATTAGAAATAAGGTAATACTAGCATTAATTTATTTATAGTTATATTTATAATAGAAGTTTATATTAGCTTCTTTGTCAGATTTGTTAAACCTTTGGAATACATGCATTATTCCGCGTTATTTAGTTATTATACAAACAATTAAAATTAGCAAAAATATGTAAATTTGTGTGTCCATATTGATTTTGACATTTATATTCTTCTTTGACTCTGAATGAACAATCTTTGAAAGAGCTTATCTGACACGATTCAATTTGCCACTGATTGCCATGTTCCTGTCACAGATAGTTCTAAATATAGTTTTCTTCTGAATTTATGGGAAGAAAATTAATATTTTCTTAGCTCATATAAATTTTTCTTCAAGTGGTTGGTTCAACTGGTTCAACTTTTTTGGTAATGTGAGGATCAGCATTCAATATAAATAGAAAAAATTGCTTGAGCAAAATCACATCTTCAACTGCTAATAAAAGAGCTAATATTCCTAGATCAAATATTGTTTTATAAGATTTTATCCTGAAAATAACTTATTTCTTGGTTTGTCTATTTATTGTTGGGACTAAATTTTGTCCTGAACGTTCTGTAAGATTTTTTGTTCTTAAACATATTTGGTGAAGTGGTTATGTATTCTTAGTAGTATTGGCGTTTTGGAATTCTACAAATTTATAAAAGCTTTATAAGCTAATTCATTTAAACTGATATTGAAGATAAATCTTGAATGTTAAAGCTAGAATTTTGTTTGTTTCAAGTTTCAACTTCACCCAGTACTTTCATCAGAATTAAGTTTTTCTAATTGAATAAAATAGAGAAAATTATACATACATGTCAGGAAATCCCATTGTTTGGGAATACTCCAATAATAATGTGTGACATTATTAAAAAAGAGATAATATCAGCACTAGTTCATTTCTGATTATATTTCACTAAATGTGGATAATGGCTTGTTTTCTCTGATCTATTAAGCCTTTGGAACATATTGAATATTCTACTTCTTATTTAGTCATTATACCCACTGTGAAAATCAGTGAAAATATAATAAATTTGTTCGGACATATTGATACTGGTATTTATTTTGTTCTTCGACTCTGAAAGGCACGATAGCTTAAACACTGTTTGAAATTGGCTTGATAAAAGCGGTTTTAATTATTATTTTGGATTTGTAGGAATAAATTTAATATTTTCTCTGCTTATATGAATGTCTTTTCAATAGATTGGAAGAAAATTATTTAAGAAATGCAAGGATTTGCACTCTATGTGATTAAACAAAAACTGTCAGAACCTAATCATATTTTCAAATGCTAATAAAAGCTAGTATTCATAGTAAGAGCAAATATGAGCTATTATTAATAGATAAAATGCTTTTTTACCGAATATTTTATGTTATCCTTGAATTGTGCTTCTCCTCTATAGAGTTGAAAATTGCAGAAGCCTACCCAAAAAAAGAATTTAAGATCGAAATGTTTATTTAGTTTTTTCATATTCACCTCTAGAAATAAGTCCTAGTGGATTTTGCCGAAATAATTACGTATGTGAAATAACAAGCTATATAGTTTTCAAGATTTTTGTTTTAAGCCGATTATGGCCTTAGCATAATTTTAAAATAATAATCAATAGAAATGTTAGTAAAGAATGAACACTGGTTTCGTTTAGTAACTAAATATAGGAAATACAACTGAAATTGCAACAATACTTAGATATATCTTATTAAAAGACTCAAGATTCAAGATTTTTATTTAAACTTCTTTGCAACACACAATATAAATATAGGTCAAGCCGGTGACATAAAGTCGATTGACAAAGACCCGATATAACAATATACCACACTCATTTGACACAAAAGAGAAATAAGAAAATGCATAAAATTAATATAAATATATCCATGACTCACTACTAGACGGGAACCAACCCACAAAACAACCAACAATCGGCGAAATCAACCTGAAAAACAAAACAAAAACACTGTGCAAGCGAGGGTAACCGATGACCGGCAACTTATTTGGAAATAAAAAGAAAAATGCTCCCACCATATCAACACCAAACAAAAAACTATTTACTTTAAGATTGTTTTTATCACTGATTCTTGAATTTATTCATAAGGATAGAAAGAAGTTGCTTTTTTATTTGAGAGAAATTTACTGTAGTCAATATATAGTAGATAAAGATGCCATGAACCAATGATCAAAAAACATGGTGAGAACCGTATAGTTAATCTCAGGTGTTGCACTTTCAATTTATTACAGGTTTTATAAACATGGTCAGGCTGCTCAGGAAAACAATTATTCGTACGAAAGTATGAAGGCAGTTCCGACCGGTAATATTTTACCTTAAATAAAAAAGAATGAAGAGTGAATAATTCTGAAACAGGCAAAATATTAGTTAATAAATATAAAGTTTTAGTTTTAGATTTATTTGGATAAGAAGAAGGTGACGGTAAATATATTTGAAAAATTCGAAGAGCCCGGTTTTGAAGAGTCTATATCGGTTTCATATGATATTTGAATGTTGCCAAATAAATTAGGGGACAATACGTAAGATGGGAATACACCAAGGCAAAATAAATGAGGTGTTGAATTTTATGAGAGAAAAAATTCTTAAGCCTTCTCATTACACCAACTCTTTGGGCAACTTGAACGCGTGATCTATTACAATTTTCTTTATACGATGGATTTTTATCAATAGTTATTCCAAGATGCCGGAGTGAAGTGACCCTTTGAATTTGAATAACTCTAGCCTGATTACTTATAGTTTAAATTCCTTTTCCTTTGTGTCCAAGTTTACTATAAATGATAAATTTAGTTTTGGCGGCATTCAGTGACAAAAGATTAGCTTTTAGCCATACAATCAGCTGGGAAAACACGATTTGCAACCTCCCTTTAACATCCTCTTCAGAATTCCTTGCAAGTGTCGATCTGGTATCATTGGTGAAAAGAAAATTCAGTTTGTTGGTTTTTGTTGCTGTTGGAAGGTCAATTATATATATTACGAAGAGCAGTGGTCCCAGAATTGAACCCCGAGAAACATCATTATTGCGCAATAAGCATGGAAATTCTTTTTTTCCATGAAATTTACAAAAACTATGAGAACTTCGGAAAAAAACTAGAAGAATAAAAAATTGAAAACTATGAGATAAAACCCTTAGAACTATTGGAAATTTTTTTTAGATAAGATTTACTCAAACAAACCAAAAGATAAAAAAAAATACACATACGACACTGAAATTCATAAGAAAAATCCAATTCATAAAATTCTCATAGGTTTCTTTGGTGAGGATTGCAGGGAGAAAAAACAAAATACAAAACCAAAAAGACAAAAAATACACCCGTCGGCCAAAATATTAAATTTTTAATAACTATCAACCTGACTCTGTGGCAAGAATTATAAGGAGAAAGAAAATAAAACAAAACATTGGAAAATGAGACAAGGAAAAAACGCTTATTGGTAACTAGGCCGGTGCAATTCCTATAAATAATTATTAAATCAATCCAAAAGCCAAAATTTCAACTTGAAGTAGAGTCATGACTTACATGTGAACATTATAGAAATATTAGTGAAAAAAATAAAACAGAGAAAAAATAATGACATTCGAACTGATTAACACTTTCCTGTTGTCATTTGAATATTCTATGTGATTGGATCACTTATTAAGATCCTCAGAGAAATTTGAAATAAAAAATGTGGTGTGAACTTTAGTAACTGCACTGATGCCAAAATACTCATCTGGTATGCTGTGAGCTTAAAATTAATCACTTCTTTTGTGATTCATCTACTTTTTTTGTGCTTGAAGGGAGACTTGAAAATTACAATCATAGATTACTTTAATACTTTTTGTTTGTAGTGTGTAAGGTAATGTAATTCAAGTTTAAGCAATCTAAAGTTTTTACAAGCTGTTAAAAATATATTTGTCTAAAAACTCTATTGATGTTCACTAAAAATGAACGTAAAGTATCTAAAAAAATTTTGATTATTGTTTATTTTCTATTTTACTCAATAGATCAAGAACACTTGTAAACATAAATAAAATGACCAATACATAAAATATTGGGACTTAAGATTTCTTAGCAGTTGCCTTTGGAGTAGTGCAACATCCAATGTTGTATTAACTTTGTTATTACAAAATCATAAGAAATAATTTACCTTTATAGGGAAGATGAAGCAGACATAGACATTGGAAACGGAGAAAACAACAACAATCCAAGGTTTGGACTAAGCTTAATTCACACCGTGACACAAACCTTGACAGCTGTCTCAAAACATATTTCAACAACCCGTTTCCGAACGGTTCTATTGACCTGCACACCAGCCCATCTTGGAATTCATGCTTGTTAACTAATTACACAGTATTTTGAAATTGACATCCATTTTGTTCGTTTATTAAATATAGAGAGTCTGCAAGAAAATTTTGTTTTAAAAGGCTATAAAATTCATCAAAATATAATACAGTCTTTTCTTCTCATTTAGCCCAATCAATAATCATAGACGCTGCCTAAGTAAAGAAAAATATAGGCTGAATATTGTTTTGTACCAAAGAACTTCTTATAGAAGGATTTGCGGTAAAACTTTGGAAGGAGCTCATCTGATTGGTAATTCATATTTCCAATGCCATTTTTAAAACTTAAAAGGGATCAAATGACAAACCAGATTCTTCTTTCACGTATTTTTCCTCCAGGAAATATGATGGAAATCTTATGAGAGGCATCTTGTTTAACATTATTCTTATTAAAGTAATTTTCATTAACATTACTATAAACTCAAGAAAAGGGCTCTAAGCTACACTATTTTTTGCATTGGTTACATACAGTTTTCGTATTCAAGAAGTGCAAACAAGTGTGACCTTTTATGTCAGGAAAGGCCGAAACAATAGAGACGATGGTCTTACAAAATGTTCAGAGAAATGTAAATCAAAATATACTAAGGGCTTGCCGGTTATTAAACTTGAATATCTGATAAATGAATTCGAGTATTATGTAGGAAATTTCAGGGAAAGATAAGGGGAAATGATTAATTTACCAAAGGGCAATATAAACATGTTTCTGCTGCTACTAATTCTACCACTACTACTTCTGCAAATCCTACTACTACTGCTACCACCTCCACAACGAATAGTAATACCGCTTTCAACACTGATATTTCTAGGGTGACTACTGCCAAAATAAAAAACTTAGAGCAGGTACCGATCACCTGATTCGCTGCATTTGACCAGGAGTGCAATAGACAGATGGGGTAACATTATACGACACTTGTCATGATTTTTCATAGACTTCCCCAGGACCTATTTAAAGCTGTGTCCACCCTGGTCGAGCTAACAGATTCAAATAATTTACTCCCGTTCTAAACCAACTAACCAGTGAAACAGCCTCAAAACCTTGTCAACTACCAACACTAAGGTAATAGAATTAAAAACAACATGAAATATTAAGGTTGGAGCTGAAATAAGGTTGGAGCAATTAAGGTTGGAGCGATTTCTTGAATAAGAATTGTATATTAACTTTAATATATCATAAATTACGAAAAGATTACTAATAAATATCAGTGTTTTCTTATATTTAATTATCAATATGAGTCCTATTGAGTCTTTTCTTAGTAGGGCGCGTCCCCCAGGCCACTCAGCACGTCCCCAGGTGGTGGATAGGGGAAACTTCTACAGATATGTAGGATACCTTCATAGAAGGTGTGGACCAAGGGGGGACCTAGTTCCTGGGGGTCCATAATTGAAATTGGGACACCTTCGCCAGGGGGTCAAAAATACAGGTGGAGGAGGAGGAAGGCCACTCTGATGTACACCATGAAGGGCCCACCGGCATGTGAACATGTCCCGGTTGTTACACACCTTTCCCCAGCAATGGAAAAAATTGCTTGGTGTTGCAGACCACCAAACGGAAGGATCCCTTCCTAGAGGGACAACTGTGAAGAGCAGACGATCCAGCTTCATGGACAAAGGCCTCTGCTAAGGGTAGAAAGGAGTGGCCTACCGCTACCCTGACAAATTAGCCAAGAAACTCCTTCTCTTAATTATAAATCATGAAAATGGCGAATAAGAAAGTAAGAACTAGTGCTACCACGTCCGGGGTAACAGACGGTATGACACCAAGAATTGCAAATTGCATAATGATGATAATGTTGATAATGATGAGAATGAAAATGATTTCGCTACCGCGTCTGGGGCAGCCGAAGATCATTTATCCAATTTGACGACTCTCCAGTCGGAGAAGACTTCGTTTATTCTAACTCCAAAAACATATCTCTCACTAGGAACGCTAAACATATACAAATTAGCCAAACCAGGAAAAAAGGAACTAGTCCTAGACAAGATGAACCGTTACCGCTGGGACATTGATGGACTTTCTAAGACTCACCTACCCTCCACAGGAATAGAAAAAATAAAAGACATCACACTCATCACGTCTGGAAGAAGTGATGGAGTTCACCACCAAGGTGTCGGTTTCCTACTCTTCAAGCGAGCCAAACAGTCTCTTCCTGTCGTCCATCCTGTCTCTGAACGTATTATCACCATTCCTCTGAAAAGAACCCTTGCTAATATGACCATAATCCAAGTTTACGCCCCAGACTCGTCCCGAAATGACCAAGAAGCCAAAGAATTCTAAAGCCTACTCCAACAAACCGTTGACAAACCGGCGTTCCGTCCCAAGAAAGATGTTCTGTTCGTGATTGGGGACTTCAACGCCATTGTCGGACACTCAAATGATGGAGTTGAAGATGTCATGGGCAAGTTCAGGCATGGGCGGCAGAACCACAGGGATGAAATGCTCATCGACTTTTGTCGGGATAACGAACATTTCATAACGAACACAATGTTCCGTCATAGAGAACGAAAGAAAGTCACTTGGAGATCCCCTGACGGCCACACTGCAAACATGATTGATTACATACTTGTCGGCAAGCGATGGAAATTATCAGTACTGAACACAGTCTCCATAGCCGGTGGTGACTTCGACTCAGACCACGTTCTAGTCATGTCTGAACTCTGTTTGCGTATTTGGAAGTCCCAACAGCCTAAGAAAAGCTTACCAAGATATCGTGTCAACCTGTTGAAAAATATAGAAACAACGAACAGGTATAGAACAGTACTCTCAAACAACTTGTCAAGAATCCAACCCATGGAAGCTCCAACTGCAGAGGAAATTGACTGATAGGTCGATGAAAGCGCACCCGTCATACGAGAAACTGCTAGTGAAATCCTGGGAATTCAGATCCATTTGGATAAACCGTGGATCACCCCCGAAATTATTGATCTGTGAGTGAAGAAGCATGTCCATGGTAGATTGACAAAGCAAGGACGAGTACAAGAGGCTGAAGCACCTAGTAGAAAAGAAAATCCGGCTAGCTCTACAACACTAAGTCAATGATAAATGTCGTGAGTGTGAAGAAGCCTTTCAAAAAGGTAATAGCCACTTCATGTACAAGAAAGTCCGTGAACTGTCAAAAATGAAGTCATTGGCCGCTCCTACATTGTTAGATAAACACGGGCTCCCAATAACGGACTCCGAGGCAAGAAGAGAACGATGGAAGGATCACTTCAGAGAAAAACTGAACCCCACAATAACGCCCAACCCGAACATCTTAATATCTTTCCCACTACCGCAGTACCCAGTAGACCCAAGCCCTACTCCACTAAGAGATGAAGCACTTTCAGCAATAAAGTCTCTAAAAATTAATAAAGCCCCAGGACCGGATGGTATTCAGTCAGAACTATTAAAAGCAGGCCCATAAAAGCTGGTCGATATCTATCACAAAGTCATAACAAGTGTCTGGGAAGCGGGCCACTTCCTCAGATCTTGGGCGAAATCCACCATCGTCCCCCCTTTGAAAAGGGGGAAAAGGGCGACTCTAACAACTACAGACCAATTAGTTCAACTAGCCAACCGGCGAAAATTCTTACAAAAATACTCCTTGACCGTCAGAAATCTCAGACGGTCACTTATGGACAAACCATATCTTAAGGGAATACCCAGCAGGCTTTCGAAAAGACCGCTCTGCCATAGTACAGATTTTCTCCATTCGGCAAATGATGGAGAAGTATATCGAGTTTGCAAAAGAGCTGCTACTACTCTTCATTGATTTAAAGTAGGCTTTTGACTTGATATGGCGAGATGCATTATGGCACATCCTGCTACACTATGGAGTTCCTGAAAACATAGTAATCCTGATAAGAGGAATGTATTCACATTTCGTCAGCCAAGTCCAAACGTCCGAGGGATTTACAGAGGGGTTTCTGACATTGGCGGGCGTTCTTCAAGGTTGTCTCTTGTCACCCCACCTCTTTAACCTATTCCTCAATGCAGCGCTATCATTTGCCGAGACTGTTGACGGTGCAGAAATTGCAGGGAAGCTTATCGATAAATTGGCATATGCAGATGACATCGAAAAATTCAACAGTCAAGAGCATCTACTCGAAGCTGACACCGACGAGCTAGTGTCGGCGACCGAGGGCTTTGGGATGGTCGTTAACACAGCCAAAACCAAGGTTATGCTGGTGTCTGGAAATCCTACTTCAAGAAACGTGCAGCTAACAATAAAAGGAGAGCCAGTAGAAAATGTTGACTTCTTCATCTATCTAGGGAGCCTCCTAACTTCTGATAACGACTGCTCAAAATCGATAAAACGAAGACTTGGCCTGGCAGGCACCGGCTTCAAGAACCTCTTGCCAATCTGGAAAAACAAGACTCTGTCAACTTCTCTAAGAGTGCGACTCTTCAACTCTCTCATAATCCCAATTACTTTATACTCAAGCGAAAATTGGTCAATAAAGGCTGACAATGAGCGAAGAATTTCCGCATCTGAAACTACATGCCTTAGACGCATTGCAGGGATCACCTACATGGACCGAGTCTCAAATGAAGACCTCCAAAAACTATTCCGTTGTCCCTGCACCATCATGGACCGGGTCAGAAGCCAGCAACTCCACTGGCTTGGCCATATCCAGCAAATGTCGGCCAACCAGCTCCCAAAAATCACATTCGAAGGACAAGTTCATGGCACGCACCCGAGAGGCCGACCTTGTAAGAGATGGACCAAAAATTCCTGGCCAATAAACTTCCCCAGCTACTTCGTCTAGCACCAGATAGATCGAACTACCGTCACCACATTCATCAGTTGTTCAGAAGAGAAGAAGCCCCAATACAGCCACAAAGGACGGGACTTAAGTCAAGTAAGTAAGTCAAAGTCCACATTCATTAGTTTTTGCTTTGTTAAGTAAAGTTCAAACTAAATTCTAGTCATCAAATTGCACAGTGTTCATCAGCCATACTTCTCTTTGTTTCTGTTCACTTAAAATTTGACTCGTTTATCTACTATAAATTCCAGTTAATTTTGGCTTTATTAATTTTTCTGGTGACTTGTAGTAGTTTTACGCATGAAATTTATGAACCTTTGTTTCTGCCGATCTTCAGTTTAATGGAGCTCTTTACTAATCTTAGAAAAACTAATTTTGTCTTAAAAGTTTTTTAGTTACTAGAAATAAGATATGAAATAGCTTTTTAGAAACATGACGAACATGGCAAAGAAAACTAAAGGTATGAAGAAGCCATTAGTATTTTAGACTTTTTAAATTAAGCTTCTGTTATTTATCAGGTTTGTAAATCTAACAGACATAGAGTGTTTGTAAGACATTGAATTTTTGAAAGGAAAAGAAAATCAACAGTATTACAAAGAGCCTTTATGTCATTTATCCAGTTTTTAATATTGTTTTTAAACATAAAACAATTTCTTAGAAATAAGAAACACAATAGAAGAGAAGATAAAGTTCTGAATAAGAAAAAAATGTTTTTAATCATAATTCTTACACCTTAAAAATCTTTGCATAACACTATGACTTTATTTCGTGATTGAAAAGTGTTGTTTTTTTTGGTTTAATGGATATAATTTATCAATTATTTAGTGATTTTTGTAAAGTTTTTCTTCAGCTACTACTTCAGATTTATTATTAGTGAAATTGTCGAAAGTTTTGAACAAATTGTTGTAACGTTTGATAAGCTAGGAAAAATTTTCAAATATTATTTTAAAATCTATATATAGAGCTTTGATTCATGATGAACGCCATCTTTATAAAAAGGTAGAAACATTTATATACAATTTTTATTCTCTTGAAGCCTGAGATCTCTTGAGGGCGATTCTCTTGATTTAACGTAAAGAGTAATCCATATATTTCTAAAAGGAATATTTTCAAGTTATAAATCACTGAATAAACATACATTCAAAATACATCAACAAGATAAAAAAAATTCTCACCAATAATTGATTAAAAAATAGTTTTGTTCAAAAAGAAAATACTAATGAAAAATAGTAGTTTTTCAGTGAAAATTTCGATACAATAGTCATTTTTAAACGTCATAACATTCCAAGTTCTAATATTCATGTTCCTTAAATCATTGAAAGGTCTAATATGCACCTAGTGAACCAAATCTAGATTCTTATGGAAAAAAACACGAAATACCTTAAACTTTTATTTTGTTAACCAATGAATATGACTACGTCAATTGAAAATAAAGACTCACTGTTTTTTGAAAAAACTTTTCCGGAAAGTAACATTTCCAGAGAACAGTAAAAACCTATATTATTCCGAAGATGAGCAAAAAGAAAGTAAAATACATTTTAACTGTATTAGTACAATACATCACGAATTATAAACAAATGACACACAAAACCAATAGAAATTACACTAAATAACTGATTCCAACTGAAAACGAATGAAACTAAGAAGATTATGTTCCTGGTTATAAAGGGATTTTTCTTCTATTGATATCATGAGAAATAAAATCACGTGACTTGATATATGAGCTGCATTGCCAAATTCTGAAATAAGAAATGTATATTAACTTTTATGTCTCAAAAGTTGCAAAAAAACTACTGAATAAATATTTGTTGGGTTGGCAAAACTTTATTTTGGAGAACTTGAAGTGGATAAAGATGGGTCTTGAATTTATTCGTGTAATCTATGGCACAGTAGTTTTTATATAAATGGACAAGAGAAAAACATATGCAATGCATTGAATGGTATGGTAGAACGTTCTAAAGGTGTCAAATTATCCCAACATTTCTACTCAGCTTAATACGAAGCTTATCAGTATTGGTCTTAAATGACAAATTAGCATCCAATATAATCCAATTTAAATATCGCATCGTTTCAACTCTCTCCACTTTCAAGTCATATTTTTCGATCAAGATTTTACTTAGAAGATTAAACGTTTTCTGGGTTCTAGAATATACAATTACCTTCGTCTAATCGCAGTTAACACTAAGATGATTAAAGCTCAACCATCCCTTGATTCATGTTGTCACATCTGATACACTTTATCTTATAGAGGTTTCATTTTGAACCTTTATACTATTTGCTGTACCGTCAGATAAGAATACAGTCAATCCACGTTCATCTAATGAATGAGTAAGGTCATTTATGTAAAAGCTAACTGGTAGAGGGACTAGGATAAAATCCTCAAGGACACCTACAATATTTAGCTGTAGGACTTTGGATGACATAACATCAACCCAATCTACATGCTGCTTTCTGTCTTTTAAGTATGACGTTATTAGGGTATTTACAGGACATCTTATTCCATATTGATTTTAATTAAATTTCAGAATAAAATAATATATCAATTATACCAAATGCCTTTTTTATGTCAACAAATATTGAAGCCTCTGTTTCTCCGTTATCTTGTGGGTTGAGAACAAAGAGAAATGACAAAAATGACGAGTTCAGTTGAGTGATCTTTACAAAAGCCAAATCAAGATGAAGAGAAGAATACAGTGTTCATCTAAAACTTTGCAAGTATATTATAAATGCATCTATGCAGTAATTTTGAAAATGCTGAAATAGTAGGTATTAACCTGTAATTTGACCGGTTTGTTTGATCCCCTCCCTTGTGAAGAGTGATGAATCGAGCTGTTTAGAGGCACTGAATAAATATATCCTCCTTGAAATTGTGGTTAATAATATGCGCTAGGACTTCAGCTATTGTCGGGATTATTTGCTTAAGTAGGTTTTTGTGGATTCATCTGCTCTTGACGAGGTACCATTCTTCAGTAGTCGAGAGAAGTTTATAATTTCTTGTCGACATATGGGTGAAAAAAATTAATTTTTCACTGACAGGAAATTAAAAAAGCTAGAAAGTCTCTGTTATTCTGCTTACCATTGGTTGATGTGATGTAAGCTGTTTTTTCGGGCAACCAATTTGGGCAAAGTGGGTATTGAGCAATTTTACTACACCCTGTTTATCATTGGTGCAAGTAGTCTCTTCCGTGAATTTCATTTCATGTGGCAAAGTTTTCACATAGGATTCGCCAAGTTGTTTGTTAACTAATAACAATGTTTTCCTCGGTGATCATTCAGTCTCCAAAAACTCTTTGGTATAATATGACTGCTTATCTTTCCTCAGGATTGTTGTAAGTACATTTTGTACTTTGTGAACTGTAACTTATTTGCTTTACTTGGTCCAAATAGGAGCGGTAAAGCCTATCTTTCCAGTTATAGATTGTATTCGACTTCTGGATATCCATGGTTTTTACGGGGACGTTCTACCCAAACTTGTTCAGGGACGACTTACATCATTTAAATCTGATTTAAAGTCTGAAAACTAAGAATTCTGCCGATGAATCTACATTATTGGATTAAAGGCAGTTACTGACATTGGAATAGAGATAACTGTATTCACTAAATACTTTGTAAGATATATTATTTTTCATGAATATTGCCAATTCTTCCTGTTTCTTTGTAACCCGTATCTCGTTAACAGAGACGTATCCTTTGAGAATGGTAAGTGCCAATGCCTCTGTCGTTTATGTTAAAAAAGTTTCGCAAGCGTCGAAAACATCGACTCCAGTATCAGGAATAGCTGAAAACAAGTATTCTGAACTTCTCCAAAATCCCTTGCATTCAAAAAGCGCCAAACTCTGGTCAGATGGGTTAATACAATGTAGGATCATTTCCTGAGTAAAATATTCACTATAAAGGAAATCATCTTATCTCTATCCTATTTTATCTTTATCACATACCACTTTAATAAAATTTCAAGTACTTATAGGGTTTGCTTCTAGCTATTTTAGGTGACTGCACCCTCTGTCAGTTCCAGCGCTACTAAAATTGAGCAAAACTAACCATACGATGTTGATTGCGAGTTTACAGCGGAGAAAACAAACATGCTTTCGGCACCAATCCGTTGAGAATAGCGGCACAGATGCACAACTAGAATTTAACAAAAAACAAAAAATGAACCTGGTGTGAGCACTTCACCAGACCAAACTAACTACAAAAATCAGGCAAAAAGATATTTTAGACATTTCACAGTCTTGGAACAGCCACTTTGGACTCTTAAAATCATTTATTTTCTCAATACGGAGAAAAAGTCTTACAACACAACAGAATAGCCTATTTTCCTCACTTTTAACTAGTTATCAGGAAAAATGTCCCAGGAACTGAAAGTAGACTTTTTTACCTCTAGCCATATTTTCGACCCTATGTGTTTCACAGGCAAACCAATGATGATTCTCAAAGATTTCATATGCCGACCTTTGAAGTATTCAGTACGGACTGCATTCAT